>NW_016805763.1:0-7909 GCF_001698545.2 Rhinopithecus bieti
CAAGAAAATCCCCTTCTAGAAATGCCCATCCGCTATTTGTAAACTTTCTTAGTACACTGATAAATAGATCCTTTGCCCTTAAAACAAACTTTCAATTTCAACTCTGAAAGCCATGCATATATGTCCTTCAGAATCTTACCTTTTAAAATGGAAACTGCTTGGAAGTGGCTTTTACCTGGGGAATATGGCATGCATGTGTCTGTTATACTGCCTTCCTGCCAAAATAAGTGTGTCCTTAGGCACGCTCTTTGCATATTCTATTGCTAACTACATTTTGCCAGACACCGCTTGTGAATGCAGTATGTGTGAGACCACTGCCCCGCTTCCTGTAGTGCTAGTCCTACATTTCCACAGAACTCCTCACCTAGCCAAATTCTTGAGCGCTTTGCAGTCAGCAGCACTACCTGAGGCTCTGCCTGAGTGTCACTTCAGTTGTCTTGCAGAAAGCTTCAGATGTCCTTGGTTCTATTTAGGTTGTGCAAATAGACATATATGAGGTTTGGTTCTGGTTAGTGGTTGCTACTACCAGATCACCTTGCTTACTGGTGAGTTCATTCAAACCCAAAAGTCACACCTGTGTCCTGTGCGCGGGTGCTGCAGGCTTAGGTGGAGAAAAGCAGGGCTAGAATTGGAACCCAAAGCCCAGAATGGCAGGAGAGGATGTGGGGCTCCACCCGATCACCTCTGGGTTCACCAAGAGGGTATCTACCGCGACGAATACCAGCGCACGTGGGTGGCCGTCGTGGAAGAGGTAACTGTTTACATTTTGCTTATTTCTTTGATTTTGCTTTCAAGTAACTTGGTTTCTATTCCAGTCTCAATATTCTGAAGTCTTTGGTTTTATTTTGATCATTCCTTTCCATTAGGAGACGAGTTTCCTAAGGGCACGAGTCCAGCAAATTCAGGTTCCCTTAGGTGACGCAGCTAGGCCAAGTCACCTTCTTACCTCCCAGCTACCTCTCATGTGGCAACTCTACCCGGAGGAGCGCTACATGGATAACAACTCTCGCTTGTGGCAGATACAGCATCATTTAATGGTACACATGTTGCTTAATTATTTTCCATTGTATTGGGACTCTCGTAACAGAGTACTCCATAAATTTTCTTTTCTGACAGGTCAGGGGAGTACAGGAGCTGTTGCTTAAGCTTTTGCCTGATGACTAACCTGGTATGTATTTCTATTTCTCTTCCGTCCTCCCCTCTTTGTTTTGGCTCTATTCAGTTGTGGTGATTTTAATGATTTTTTTTTCCAGGTGCTGGGATTCTACGAAGATATGCTCCTTTGTTCTGTTCAGTATTTGGCAATCACTTCATCCACTACTGCAGTGCACCCACCCTTGGGCCTGGGGGGAGGGAGTGGGTTGAAAACTGCTCAAGAAACAGAAGTTTAGGAAGGGTCATGAAGAATACTGCAAGTGAAACTGCAGAGAGAGGTTACGTAGGCAGAAAGCAAGTCAACAAAAGCACTTAGTCAGGATCCGTAACTTGAAATTGACTCCTTTGGAAATTGCCATAGAACCCTTAATGGACATCATCGGCTGGACCTGGGATCTGATGAATCCCACAAAAGTCAGCACCTTCTACAGAACAGATGCCCTGATCACCAAGGACTTGGTACTGATTTAGAGAGAAGAGAGCAGCTCCTAGCAGCATCAACATCTATTTGTCGCTTATTTGCCCTGCAGCAATTCACCTGCCTTTCCTTCTCCCATCCTGTAAATATCCTAGGTTTTGCTCCAGTGTTTCCCATCCCAGTACTGACCTAATTTGGATCTACTGAGTATTTAGAGGGCTCTGAAAAGAGATATGCATTGATGAAATTAGCTACAAAGGCTTCTGGGCCTTTTTTTTCTATCTGAAATCGTGTCTTCAAATTACTGGAAGTTGCTGATCAAAATTGTGGGCTCTTAAATTCATTCTCTGATTACAGATATTTTAAATAAGCTGGTTTCTATAAGAACTTCAAGAAAAACCATTTTAGCTGCTTAACTGGCACCTTTCTCAGGAAGTAATAACACCAAATATTGCTGATTCCTAGGAAAACATTTACTACTTGTAAAAAATTTCCTGAGTTAAAGTAGTCATAACAGTTTATATACATTAAAAGTAAGGTTTTACTTTAAAAAAAAAAAAAAGTCTTGGGAATAATAGCTACCATGTATTGAGTCCTTTCTGCCTTCCAGGCACTATTGTATGTACCTTATATACTTTATCACATTTAATCCTCCTGTCAATGCTTTGAGGTAGGTATGATTCCCATTTTATATATGAGTAATAAAAAAAGCTCAAGGAGTTTAATCATTTATCAAGGGTTTCTTCTGCGAATGATAGAGCCAGGCTGCGCCATCGGCTCCTCTAGCCTAACGTTGGTTTACAGTATTCAAAAAGAGTTGATTGAATTCACGGTTTTTTTCTTCCATGTAAAGCTATTTATATCTTCCAAGCCTAATGAAATGGATATTATAAAAATACAGTTGATTCATCCTGTGTTTGGGAAGAGTATTTTTAGTGTAATTATTTTCCAGCAATTGTAAGGGCATACTGCTTGTCTCAGAAGAAAATTCCACGTAGAGGGGCTTTAAAGTCTTTATGGAAAAAAAGGAAAATAAAAATCATTTTTCTTGTTTTAGTTTTCTGGATATGCCGCAGAAGGATCCGTGCCAGAAGCAAGCCTGTGAGATACAGAAATGTTTACAAGGTAGTATATTGTAAAATGCTTTAAAAATATTTTTCCACTGTGAACTAACTATGAGAGACCAATTATTCTTTTATCTGTATTAACTCTTTTTTAAGAATGTAATATATATGTAATTATCCTGAAGATTCCCTTCATTGTATCATTTAGCATCACTTACCTAGAACAATTCAGACTTCCTGGGGCTAGGGTCTGGCTGGGAATCAGTCTAGAAAACTAACCAGGTGATTTTAATGCACAGCCAGAGTTGAGAATTACTGAGCTAAGCAAAAGGGTTTTTTTGTTGTTTGTTTTTACTAAAAGGCTAGTTTTAAATTGGTTGGTTATACTTCACTGCAGCTGACAATTCACTTTTTAAAAGCAATCTGGAAGAGGTGGGGTTGAAATAACAATTGGAATTCAGGCTGCCAAAGCCATCAGCTAACTCTTAAAGGCAGAAGTGAATCTCAACTAAAGCATATTTGAGGTGATTTGTCCATTTGTCCAACTACTAAGTTTGACCAAATGTTGGAGGATTTTAGTTTTCTAATCAGTGAATGATTATTGCCAGAAGAGCAAATAGAAAAAGCTATAAGCTATCTGAATTTGAAAATATTTTAGTAAGTTTTCCCCACTAGTAAAGTAATAGATAGAGATGGACGGTCATGAAAATATAGAAAGGTGTGAAGGAAAAATGTTCAGAGTTCCCCCAAAGATTTACCACCAAAGAAATCCTTTGTGTATTTCCTTGGACTTTTAGCTTTCATTCTTGGACTTTTCATTTTTTGATGTAAGCAATATTTTATAAAATCTTTTAGATTAAAATCTGGATGTATAATAATGCCATTTTAGTTAAACTTTTCTTCCCTCCAACTTTAAGGAAAAGGAAAAAGTTTTTTGCATTGAATTCCTTCTCCCAAATAAATCCTTACCTTGTTTGAAATAACCCATGGCTAAGGGAAAGAATAAGTTAAAAAGAGCTGGTGACACCCCCTTGGCACAGTGTGGGAGGATTGAGAACTGGAAAGACTAAGAGTTAGCATTAAGCACTCACTAGATGACAAGCACCGTTATAAGGACATGATACATATTAAGCCTTTCATCCATGAGGTAGATGCTACTATGACCCTCATTTCATAAAGGGGAAAACAGACACAGAAGTTATATAATTGGACTAGGGTCACATAGCTAGTAAGAGGTATGGTGACAATTTGAACATCCCACAACCCCACCCTTAGTCTAGCTCCAAATCTGGACTGTTACCCACCCTGCTATACTGCCTTTCTAATCAGAATTGTCTTTCCTATCCTGAGCTAACTACTATGTACCCCATTTTAGTACTGGGGGACTCATTAACTTCAGCTGACCTAGAGCCTTTAGGTCAGGTCCTCCTTAACTTAGTGTTTATGTATGGTAGGGATCTATAAATGTTTTATGAAAAAGGCCAAACAAGTAATATTTTAGGCTTTGGAGGCCAAAGGCCTTTGTTGTATATATTGTGTATGTGTTGTGTGTTTACAACCCTTTAAAAATCTAAAATCCATTCTTAGCTCCCAGCTGTAAAAACAGGCTGAATTTGACCCTAAGGCTGCAGTTTGCCAATTCCTGATGCACAGTCTTAGTAGGGGAGGTCCAACAATCAGCTTAAACTGTATGCAAAATAATGTGTGGTTTATGTGCATTTTCCTAATTCATCAAATTAGTGACCAGTAATAATAATGATGTTAAAAACCAATGTCCTGGAAAAAGGTGCATGTGTGCTATCAACTCAACCTTGAAGGAAATTATATATTAAAATCGCTTTCAACCACTTTGTAAATCATACTTTTCTTCCTAATGAACCTGTCGACAGGTCTCTAAATTTGAAAGAATTCAGTGGATTTTGGTATATCTTCTTTCTTCCAGTTCCATAGGTACTGAAAGTGAAAAGGGGTGGGAAGCACTGATCTAAACTTCCCTGTACCTTAGTCCTATGAGATCATGACTAGACTCTGCCTGTATGTTTTTCAGCCAACAACTACATGGAATCAAAGTGTCAGGCTGTCATCCAAGAACTGCGTAAGTGTTGTGCTCAGTATCCCAAGGGAAGATCTGTCGTCTGTTCAGGATTTGAAAAAGAAGAGGAAGAAAACCTAACACTGAAGTCTGCATCAAAGTAAAGTTTCTGCTGAAGTGCTGCTCCATGTTTCCACCAAATGAATTTTTTTTATCCTCCTGACTTTCTTCAGGTCAGGTAGCAGCAAATAGCAAATGAAAAAGTCAGTTATAAAAGTTAATGAATATGCCATCTATGCAGAACAGGCAGAAATATAAACACATTAAAAGACAAATATGTAGAATGTAATATACTGAGCTGCTAAAATAAACCTGTTTAAGAGAAAAAGTTTGGTTTTGTACTAAATGTATTTTAAGACTATTAGATATAGGGTATTAATGAATTCTCTTGAAGTTCAGACCACTAGTGCCATTCATCAAACTTAAGTCCTGTGAGGTATGTTAGGTGAAAGGACTCACTTCCAGCATCACAATTTTGATGCCTTTTTTTTTCTTGAGATGGAGTCTCACTCTCACCCAGGCTAGAGTGCAATGGTGCGATCTCAGCCCACCGCAACCTCTGCCTACCGGGTTCAAGCCATTCTCCTGCCTCAGCCTCCCAAGTAGCTGGGATTATAGGCATGCGCTACCACGCGTAGCTAATTTTTGTGTTTTTAGTAGATGGGGTTTCACCATGTTGGTCAGGCTGGTCTTGAACTCCTGACCTCATGATCTGCCCACTTCGGCCTCCCAAAGTGCTGGGATTACAGGTGTGAGCCAATGTTGATACCTTTTATAGATTACATGCTAAATGAATTCAAAGTTTCCTTTAAACTAACTCATTACCTTTTGCACTTCCAAAAATACAGAGCAAAAAGTGTCTTTCCAGATGCCAGTAAGAGCATTTCTTTCTGCTTTTGCATCCCCACCCCAGCGACTAACCAGAAGTGCTTAATATTCATTCAGTCAGTGGTAAGAAAGGCATAGAAATGATGCTTGTAATGTTTAATGATCCTTAATTTATCATGAAGGAACTGAAGAAAAAATTTTCATTGGAAGTCAGGTAGGCATCCAGATAATTCAAACTTAGTTGGTTTATCTATTCTTTATATCGTAATAATAAAAACCTGTTACAGAGGATCCAGACAATATTAATACAAAGCTGCTGAATGAAGCCTATTGACAGTTGTCAGTCACTTTATGAAGTAGGAGGAGGCAACATGCAACAGGCCATTTGCTTTCCTCAAATGGATGCTTGAACCACCGAAGTCCGTCCTCTAAAAAAGAAAAAGATGACTAAAAGCAGGAACAATTTCTGCTAGGTTCCTAATGTTAAAATACCATGATTATTTGAGACCAACTGTTTTCTTTAAAGCAGCATTCCTCAGAGTGTTTCTAGAAACTGCTGTAACCAGAAGAAAAAAAAGGCTTCTGTGTTCAGGTAAGTTTGGGGAATGCTAGAGCTTTCAAAAGCCTAAGTGAACCTGTTTTGCATCTCTGTGTGTGAATGCTCTCCAGAGAGACTTAGAAAATGCTGCCTTAGAGACGTTTGGTTCACAAACCAGAGTAACAGAGCTAAATCCCCATGAAATTTAAATGAAGTCTTGTGTTAATAATAAAACAATAAAACATTATACAACTTTAATGTTACACCATCTACAAATCTAAATTACATTTAAAATTATCAGTTGATAGTGGTATTAGGATTTACTTTAGGAATCACTGCATGATCAAATAGATTGTTTTCTATGTTTTATTGCTTATTTTACTGAGTTAACTACTCCAGTTTCAGACTCTTTTAAATGTTTTACGCTAAAGTATATGTATTAGTCCATTGTTGCATTGCTACAAAAAATGCCTGAGACTGGATAATTTATAAAGAAGAGGTTTAGTTGGCTCACAGTTCCATGGGCTGTACAGGAAGCATGGCACTGGTATCTGATGGGCTTCTGGGGATGCAAATGCAAGAAAACAGTCATGGCAGAAGGCAAAAGGGGAGTGAGCACTCCACATGGCCAAAGCAGGAGCAAGAGAGAGTGAGGGGTGAAGTGCCACACACTTTTAAATGACCAGATCTCATGAGAACTCACTATCATGAGTAAAGTACCAAGAGGGGATGGTGCTAAACCATCCATGAGAAACCCGCCCCATGATCCAATCACCTGTCACCAGGATCCACCTCCATTAGGGAACACAGTTCAACATGAGACTCAGTGGATCCAAACTGTATCAGTATACTGCTTTCTTTCAGTTTTGAAAGGTTCAAATCAGTTCTTTCCTTTAAAGGATTGTCTCAGTTTAAGTCAACAAATCTATTTGAAGACATTAATTTAACTCTTATTATTTTTAGCTATTATTATGATATACAAAAAATAAAATAGCCATTATAAAAGGCTTAACATTTACTGAGTGCTTCTTATTGCTAGGGACCAACATTAACACTGAATGTCAGTCTTAAGGAAAGAACTCTAGGAAGGTGAAAACTATGATCTCCCAGTTTAGAAACCGCCCCCCCCCAAAAAAAAAAAAACAACCCTGTTAAGTTGGCTATTAGTGATGCTACGTTTAATCACTTGGTTAGTGACTGACCTTTTAGCTAGAAAAAGCCCTTGCTCTTCCAGTTTGCCACAGTGCAACAACTCCTTTCCTTGCATTCACTCCACACGATTCCTAAGACATTTAATGAACTATAATATTACACTTGTGTTCAGTATTCAGAAGGCATCTGAAGTTGTATGGCACTTAATATAAAAGGCCTTAAAGCCCTGTTAAGCAAAACTCTTCATTTTTTCAGCACCAGCTTCCAACTCTGTACTTCAGTGGTTCTCAGTCTCAGCTGCTCATTAGAAAAAGCTAAGACACTTTAAAACCTCAGGATGTCTGAACAGCACCCCAGACCAGTGAAATCAGAATTTGTAGGATGAGAGCCGGGCATCAGTAGTTTTTAAAATTTCACAGGTGATTGCCAAGTGCAAGCAAGGATGAAAACCACTGCTCTCAATAATGTCATTTCTTACCATTTTAAAATTTAAAAAGACAGTTTTGACAAGTCAGTAAGCTGACTTTAAAGCTTTATACAAATGTGAAAAAGTGCAACATTGTTTTCTTTTTAAAAAGAAGTATTAAGATTCATGACCCTTAAAAAGAATACAAGTATCAGAAATATAAGCTACACCATATGACTTCTAGAAAAATCAGGCT
>NW_016805763.1:11836-47470 GCF_001698545.2 Rhinopithecus bieti
TTTCATGCTTAAAGGCAAATGTATTCAGTTCCTTTCCATGCAGCACACAATAAGGTTATCTATGTGCTTATTTCTTTTCCAAATCAACAGTTCGGGACAACCTTTCAGGATCCACTCATCCTCCACAGTCAGTCATCTTGCAACGTGTTCTCATAAGTGTCTTGCATGGGGGTAAAGGAACTTTCTTGTTGACCTACAGACTGACCAAGTAGGGGGTGTACTGGGAGGAGAGCTAAGGACTATTGTCTCTTCTGCCACCATCAGGCTCATGATGCCACATTAACTTGTACCAGCAGACGCTTATAGAAGCCACTCGGATCTGCCATGGCAGGGAGGAAGGCATAGGAGAAGAGGAGGAGGGACTCGATGTCCTGTGATGGAGTGTAGAGGCTGCTGGCTGGAAAAAAACAGGAACAATGAACATGAGGTCATCTTCCTTAGGATGCCATGCCAAGCAGAAAGCCTCCGAAAAATCCCCCAGTCACTAGAACATTCTTCTTCACAAATGACACCACCTGAAAACAGAAGATAGTACAATGGGTTGTTTTGCTAAGGATGTTAATAATATTAAGAATCATCTCTATTATACCTATGCCAATCTTAACAATGTCAATCCCCTCACCGGTTACGTAGTTTGTACTTTACCCAAAGGGCAATGGACTTACATTAATAGTCTATTTAATAATAATTAAATAGACCTATATATGAAAATGACTACTGGCTGGCATGGGGAGAATAAGACTAGAGGGAGCCTGATAGGAAGGAGGATGCACATCAGGAGGTGGAGACAATGGCTCTTTGAATCAAGGACAAAGAAGGAGAGTTCAGGGGACAGTTATGGGGAAAGAGTAAAACTGCACTAAATAAACTGGTTACAGAGGCAATTCTGTTTCCAATTTTGCTCCTTCCATCCTCTTTGGCATCTACCCTCCAATAGAGGCTTCTCATTTCCTGAAGTCTCTCCCCTAAATCTCTCCATGCATTCCCCTCTGAAACCTGCTCCCAGGTAGATGCTATAAATTCTCATTCTCACACTTCACCACATCTAAGATGATTAACAGGTGAGGTTCTTATTTCCTTAAGTTCCCAAAGCTTCCCACCTCCCCTCTACCCTTCTGGAAAAGCTCCCAGTCATCTGAGACTCAGTGCATACATTCAGACACTCTTTATGGCTCCTTAGTCTGTCCTCTACCAATCTCCTGACCACTCCCCACCCTTCCAAATTCAGAGACAATTTTGGTAACTGGCTCAGACTTCCTCTTTCTCCTAAGTATGATCACCACCTTAGAAAGTGTTCATATGAACAAGACATCCAACATCCTGGCCTGATCATTTCTTGAACTCAAATACAGTGACTTCATCTCCAAACCACCTAAGCTATTCACACCCTGACATTCCCCTAACATTTTTCACACTACCACCCCATCTTCCTAGGACCACTGTCTCCTAAACCTCCAGTAAGCCCTTACTCCAACTATGCCTATGTCTTCCTGCCTCATTTCCACTCCTCCCCCAACTCTCCTGGGCATCTACATTTCTCTACATTTAAATGAAGCACTTTTGTCATCTGCCATTGGGGTAAAGAAAAAAAAAATCATACAACTTCCTGAAAAAATTGGTTTAGTTTATTATTTTTACTACTCTTTCTTCAACTTGCTAATTTGGCTTTCAACTGCACCACCCCACTAAGCTGTTCTCACTGAAGTCATCTTGTTGCTAAATACTGAACTAAATCTTCATCCTATTTCTCAAATCAGACCACCAGCTCTATGAGTAAGAAAACCAGCCACTACATCCCCTGGGCCTGTGACAGTGCCAGGCGAGGAACAGGAACACACAAATTTGTGCAATTCCAAATCATCTGGTTACTTTATAACAAACTCCCTCTGTGAGTCAACAGTTGGTTCTAATCAAATATTAACTTTATACTTTTTATTATATACACTTCCAGTATTATTTTAGAAGTTTTCAGCACGGCGCTGTGGCTCACACCTGTAATGCCAGCACTTTGGGAGGCCGAGGTGGGAATACTGCTTGAGCCCAGAAGTTTGAGACCAGCCAGGACAACACAGGGAGACCCTGTCTCTCCGAAAAATTTAAAACTTCACCGGGTGTGGTGGTACACACCTATAGACCCAGCTACTCAGAAGGCTGAGGTCAGGGGATCGCTTGGTTGAGGCTACAGTGAGCCATGACTGTGCCACTGCACTCCAGCCTGGGTGACAGAGTGAGACCTCTCTTAAAAAATTTTTTTTACTCACTGTGGTGAGTCACTGTGCCCAGCCATGTATTATTTTTATAAACATTTGAATAATAAAGTTTTCATGAAATAAAGTATAACTTTCATAACTCTGAGGAGAGACGGAAGAAAGGAAAGAGGAACCATCTGGGCTCTGGGCTCCTGTTGATACCCACCTCTGCCACCCTCCCACTCTGGGTAAAGGCACCAGCTTTGACCAGCCACTTGCCAATCACCAGGATGAAGAGCCACTCACAACATGAAAAGCCTGAGGCACACACAGGGTATTTCTTCTCCCCTGCACTCAATCTGTCTGTTTTTCCTGTGAGGCTAGAGTGAGATAATGGGAGAATCTCTCATCACTCCAGGCTATAGAAAGTACCAGCTATCTTCTTGACACCCTGATCCTTGCTTATTTCTCCCCAGTTCAGTGTACTTATTTATTTGGAACATCTGACATATTTCTAAAGGTAATAACGAAGCAGCAAAAAATATCCTTTTAAAAAGTAAGAACTTCTCCTGTCCCTACAGTGCCAGGTTATAATCTAACTTGGCTTTAATGAACAAGATCAGGGGTTAGCAAACTACAGCCCATGGGCCAAATCCAATATGAACCTCTTTTTAGATAAAGTTTTATTGTAACACAGCCACATCCACTTATTTAACATATCATCTATGGCTATTTTCATGATATACAGTGGAGGTGAATACTTGTGACATTTCTACTAGTTATATGCAGAACAAGCGGAGTATGTTTCAGAGATACGTGTGTATGGGGACAAAATGGGACTCAAAATAATCATACTGGCCATATATCCTTCCTACCTACTATGCTGCCCTACATTCCTACAAGAACTGGTTAAAGCGATAATAACTCCACAAATGTGCACAAAGGTCACCAAACACTTTAATTATCCAGCTTTTAAAAATGCTCTGAAGTGATGATATTCCAAGTTAGTTTTGTCTCATTATTCTAAGTTCTTTGTAATGCTTAAGCCCTGTCCATCACTGAGATATGGTGCAATAGAGTTAAGCCTTGTATTTGTACACACAAAATTGTCTGCACTGTTCACACACTACACATGAACAATGCGAGTCTCACCTCCTCAGCTTTGCTCCTGACCTCAGTAGGTATCTGATTGCTCTTACGGATCTTCAGCTGCTCTTTGGCTTTCTTCATGTCCTTCTCCACTCGTTGCCAGTCAACTTTGATGTACCCAGTATGGTTTGCAAGCTACAGTATCAACAATAATGACAACAAGAAATGAGAAACAGATTTGTTATTTCTTTTCGTCAGGATAAATCCTGAAGTAGACTCTCGAAACCCTCTGACTTTCCATTTTTGGAGACATCTGCCATTTGATTCTTTGTATCATGATGACATCTACTTAGCATCCCCCCAATATGTGAAGCCATATGCCTGGTACTAGAAATAACTACTGGCAATTCTTTTATTTATACTCTTACAACTCTTTTACAAAGAGTTATGTAAGATGAAAATCAAGGTGGGGGATCAAGATGTAGGGTGAAGAGATGGACCTTACAGCCAATACAAATGTTTCCAGAGAATGACCCTGACAATGTGCCCATGAGTGTCAGTTTCCTGACAATGTGAACAGAGTAAAGCATTCAGGCAGTAATTACTGCTGCTTAACAGGAAGAAATATAGCATCCGGCCCCACAGAGATTTCTCATGAGCAACTTCATATAAAGGGGTATTAAGAGAAGCACATCCAAAGACACCTACAGCATATACCTATTTCCCTTGATAAAAAACAGCAGGCAGAAACACTAAAACTCAGTGTAAATCTGATTCAAGCATGTAGTTTTTTGATGATGGATTAATATCATCCAAGGAATGAACAGAATGACTATAGCCGACCAATCAATGCCCTATCAATATCACTTCTCTCTACCAAATTTTTGGCAAGTCATATCTACCTGGATATCTCAAAATATCTGAAACTAAAAGTCGTCACTTTGCTAGAGTCTCCTCCTGCATTGTTGCTCTTCCTCTAGTCCCTATTTTAGCTAATGGCACCACCAGTCACCCAAACAGACTAGAGAAAATACTTGTGATGTGTATCATAAAGAAAACATTAAGACTCAAAAAAAGTGAACTTCTTATAGAGATCAGTAAGAAAGAAAATTCACTTTAAAAATGGGTAAGGGCAATTCACAGAGGAAAGTGTCCACGAAAAGGAAAAAGTTCAGCCTCACAACTAATCAAGCCATAGTAGCTCTACTTATGAGTTTATAATTAGAAATTCACAAAAGTCTATCAACACATGAATGGATAAACAAATTGTATCATGTTTACACAATAGAATATTACTTAGTACTAAAAAGAACAAATTACTTATAGCAACCACATAGTTGAGTATCAACGTTTGTATCTAAAAGAAGGCTCTGGTTCATTTACTCTGTTTATCCCACAAAATCCTGCTATTAAACTGAGAGAATACATGGACTAGCTATTTGAAGGCTCTTACATAAAAACAGCAACATGCAGATTGGAAAAGACCAGAAAACCAAAGCACCACCAAACTGGTGGCGTGTTTCCTGCTTTTCCTGCAGTATCGCCTGGCTTAACCTCAAGGCAGGACTCAAGAAACATCTGACGAAATTCAACGCAAATTCATGATAAAACTCTCAGAGAAAGAGGAATAGAGGGGAACTTCCTCAATTTGATAAAGAACATTTACAAAAAAAAAAAAACCCTGCAGTGAACTCAGAGTCAGCACAACATGGCAAGAAAAAGAATTAGGAGGCATCCTGATTCACAAGGAAGAGGTCAAACTGTCTCCAATCATAGACATCTTTGTCTACATAGAAAATTTCATAGACTTCAACAAAAAACCAAAAACTCCTAGACTAAAAAAGTGAGTTTAGCAGGGTCACAGGATACAAATTCACACAAAACCAACTGAATTTCTATATGCTAGCAATTTGAACTGGAAATGAAAAATGTTTAAATGATTTACAACAATATGTGCAAAAAATAATTAAATATTGGGTACAAATCAAATAAAACATACAGGATCTGTATACTGAGAACTACAAAACGCTGAAGAAAGAACTCAAAGACAACCTAAATAAATGGAGAGATGACATGTACATGGAATGGAATGCTCAACACAGAAATGAGATGCCCAATTCTCTCCAAATTGTCTATAGATCCCAGCAGGATTTCTTATAGATACATAAATAAGCTGGTTCTAAAATTTATATGGAAAGGCAAAGGAACTGGAATCACCAAAATGATTCTGAAAAAGCACAGAGTTGGGGGACTCACACTACCTGGTTTAAGATTTACTATAATGCTAGAGCATTTAAGACAGCATGGATACTGAAGAAGAGAGACACAGACCAACGAACAGAATAAAAAGTACAGAAGCAGACTTGGACAACTACAACAAACTGATTTTTTACAAGGGTGCAAAAGTAGTAATGGTGGTGGTGAAGTCCCCTGGGTGGCCCAGACCAGGATTGCAAAGTGACTTCCTGCTCTCCTTGGCATTACTGGGGGACTGCACTGCAGGGGCAAAGCAACACCAGAACTGGGAAAAGCAGCCTCTCCCGCTGCAAGGTCCCTCCAGCGCCCTCTACTGACAAAGCTCAACATCCTACTTCTATTGCAGCACAACAAGTAGAGGGAGCCGAATAAACTGACAACTGGCAAGCGTTGTTGCTGGGCTCTGAAAGCTGCAAAAAGTGCTGGAAATGATCTACAGCTTGGTAAGAAAAAGCAACTACATTCATAAAGACGTGAAGGAAAATTTCACTGTTCACAGATGGCATAAAAGATTTTAGAGACAAAACCCAAAAGAATCCCAGACAAGTCAGAAATAAGAGACTTTTTTAACAAGGTGGCTGGCTGAAAGAACAACATAAAATATCAACTGTATTTCAACACACTACCATGAATCAGAACGTGTAGTTTTAAAAATCGTATCATCCACAAGAGCAACTAAAGTTATAAGGTATCCAGTAATAAAACTGAATCACAGATGTACAAGATCTATATGGAAAAATAATAAAAGTCTATTCAAAGGCTTTAAAGAAAACCTAAATAATTGGAGAGAAAACCCATGTTCACAGATAGAATACTCAATATCATAAGAGATATCTACATGGTTCCAATGCAATTCCGATAAAAATTTCAACAGGATTTTTGAAAATAACTGACAAGTCTGATCTAAAATTTAGATGAACAAGCAGGAACACCAAAGTAGCTGCAACACTCCTGAAGAATAAGGTGGAGGAATTTGCATTACCAAATATTAAGCTTTAGTACTGTCATAAAGATAGAAAGTTGACTAGTGGAACAGAACACAGAAACCAGAGTCACAGCCACACATACATGGATTTTGATATATGAAAGAGACAATGCTGCAAATGTTGGGAATGGGAAGAATTATTCACTAAATTCTGCTCAATTATCAGTATGGAAAAAAGGAAACTGTATCCCTATGTCAAACTATAACTTGTGATATAACTGATCTCTCAACATTATGCTTGCCTCCTGCTCTCACTCCTCTGGTGACAGATAACATGAGTGCCTGCCACAGATTCTCCACGTTTCACCTCTGCAGCAAAGCAGTGTACCTGTACCCCTTGAATATTGGAATTATCCAACACCAAAATCTCATTTTGAGGTGCCTTTCCGGAGACACTTTCAATACCAATTATTTCTGTCAGGGCCCCAAAAAGAAAGAGAGGACACACTCAAATTAAGACATTTCAAAGCAGCATTAAGATGTTTATGAAGTTTGGGGCCGCATATAAGGGAAACCACAGGGATAGAGATGTTACTAGACTTCCACCTGAAGGGTAAAGGGGAAGGAGAGAGAGATGTGAGGAGAGGCCCCACCTTGCAGGGAGTCTGACCTGTCCAGCAACAAAGCCAGCACCTAACAAGCCTACAGAGAAGCAGCCAACAAAAGTGAGGCTACATGACTTTTGAGGCTTGGGCAACAAAGGAGATGCAATTTGCACCATGTTTCTGGAACACTGTGCTTAGGAGTCCTGAGGTCAAGGTGGTGTGAGGAAGCCTATGCCGGCACAGGGACCACATGGAAGAGCACTGAGACTATGGACATGGGGGAAATAAGGAGAGGAGGAGGGAAGACAAACAGAGACAGAGAGACAAAGAGGCCCCACAAGTCCAGACCTACCCCAGTCCTCTGATTATCTGGCCTGTAACCACATGAGACTCTGATCCACAAGCACCTACCTTAACCCTCCCCAAACTCCCGTAACCATGAGAGAGAATAAAGTGATCATTATTTGAAGCCATTAGGTTTGGGGGAATTTGTCATGCAGCAATACCACACTCAACCCAGATACAACCAGTTACCAGCTTCCCTCTTCGATACATTTGATTTTCACCTGACCTATCTGCAAAACTCACTCCAATCATGGTGCTAATGTAGAACTTACCTTGCAAAAGTGAGGGTTGCCAACTGTGGGAAGAGACAAAGGGCTGTGAATTCAGAGACTCTGGCATGGGTCAGGGGTGGCAAAGGTTGGCTCTTTTAAAAACTCCTAGGTGATTCCAATGCAGAGCCAAGTTTGAATATCAATGCCGCAGAGCTAAGAAATGTATGCCTAATACAATCAAATGTCAGTTTTCTTTTGTTTTGGAGAAACTGCTCCCTTTTCTTTTCAAGTCTTGCTTGTTAGTCTCTCCTAAGCAGTCTCAAAAGAACTGGCAACCACTGGTTCTGAAACTATGGGTCAAGGAGACAGCAGACAACATCTGACTGTACTGTCACTTAGCTCCCATTTCTCATCACATGCTCCACGTCCCCTCTGTAAAAGCTAGCTATATTAGCATATGAGACTAAATCATCATAGCACACTTATATTTTTGAAATCACATCTGCTTAATATTTGAGCTGGTCTTAAAAACTCTTTTAAAAGGGAGCTATGATAAGGAATTTGCACTTCTGTCCCCACATGAGGAAATAAAATGTGACTGGTAAATAACATTTACTAGTACAATGGATAAAATTTGACTCAAATGGTCACTAGCATTTAAAATAGTACACAGCCAGGACTGTATTACAACTCCCCACACCACATTCCTTAATGGGCAGGTGGAATTTCCAAACATCTGAGAACATTTCACATACAGACCTGAAGGAGAAAAAATCCACCTCCCACAGCTGTTGCAGCCAACTTTCCAACCTTCTGGAATATGAAACCCGTGCACCTACAAAAACAAATCAACATCAGACAAATTGATGAGCTGTCAGTTATGCACAAACAATGCATTTCTGGCAATGTTCATATCTTACGTAGCTTAAGATGATCTAGCTCCTTCCTATCCCCTACATAAAGCCCAGCTCCAAGAGGAGCATGCCATAATGAAATCAAATCTTGGCTCTACGAATGTTGTGGTCTTGAGTAAGTCCCTTAAAATTCTCAGGTTATATTTTTAAAAGACGACTCTGGCTACATTGTGGAGAAGTGATTAAACGGGGAGGATGAAGTCAGAGACTCTAGCTAAGAGGGTAAAGTAGCAATCCAGAAGAGAAGTGAATGCCATGGGCCAAGGTAGAGATTGCAAGGAGGGAGGAGACCTGAGAACTGTTTGTGAAGAAAAAAATAAAACACGCCTGAGTTTGAGGACAGGACAGTTGCAAGGGATAAGTCACAAGATTCTGTCCTGAATGTGGCATTTTTTACAATATAAAAACAAGGAAGAGAAACAGAGGAAAAGGTGGGGGAAGGGAGGGAAGGAGATAATGTCATTTTGAATATGCTGAATGCAAAATGTCCATATGATATCTGAGTGGCAACATCTCATAGCCAGTTTAATATAATTATGCGTTTCTTTATTATTGTCTACCTTCCTGCCCCCACCCGATACTAAAATGTAAGCTTCATGAAGGCAGAGATTTGTTGTGTTCATTGCTGAACACGTATCAGCTGTAATCATTAACCATTGTTGAAAAAATCCTCCCTAGACTCCAATTATCCAGCCACCTTCCCTTTTCTCTGCTCTCCTTTACAACAAAACTACTTTGAGGCCATCTCTTTCGTCCTGTGTCCATATTCTCTCACACCTACTCCATTCAGGCTTTTGTCCCATGACTTCAATGAAACCATTCCTATCAAGGTTACCACTGATCTTGACCTCACCAAATGCTAGTGTTCACTTCTGAGCTTTAATCTCATCTGACCTACAGCAGCTTTTGACACAGTCGATTACTCTCCCCTTCTTAAAAAAATTTTATTGTGTATATTTGAGGTTTACAACATGATGTTATGGGATACATATAGACAAGTAAAGTGGTTACTATAATGAGGCAGATTAATATATCTATCATCTCACAGTTACTTTTTTGTGGTAAGAGCAGCTAAAATCCACTTATTTCACGGAAATCCCTAAGGCAATACAATTACATTAGCTGCAGTCCTCATGCTGTACATTGGATCTCTAGACTTGCTCCTCTTACATATTTGCTACTTTGTATTCTTTGACCTACATCTTCCCATTTCCTCCCATCCTATCCCTGGTAAGCAGTTTTATTTCTTTATATTTGTTACATTATAGCACTGTATATATGACTTTTCCCCCACACATATGAGATCATGCTCTATTTTGTCTTTCTGTGTCTTATTTCACTTAGCATAATGTCCTCCCAAATCTATGCTATGGCAAACAGCACAATCTCCTTTTTTAAGGCTAAATAGTATCCCATTGTATACACATTTTCTCTATCCATTCGTCCATTGATGGACACTTAGGATGTTTCCATATCTTGGCTATGGTAAACCAATGCTGCACTGAACATGAGAGGGCAGATATCTTTATGAGGTGGTGATTTCATTTCCTTGGGGTATATACTCAGAAGAGGAATTGCTGGGTTGCATGGTAGTTCTAATTTTAATTTCTTTAGGAACCTCCACACTGTTTTCCATAATGGTTGTACCAATCTACATTCCCGCCAACAGTGTACTAGGGTTCCTTTTTCTCCACACCCTCATCAACAATTATCTTTCTTTTTGATAACAGCCATTCTAACAGGTGTCAGGTGATATCTCATTGTGGTTTTAATTTGCATTTCCCTGACCACCGGTGATGCTAAGCATCTTTTCATATACCTCTGGTGGCCATTTCTATGCCTTCCTTGGAGAAATGTCTGTTCAGGTCTTTTGCCCATGTTTTATCAGGTTATTGGTTATTCTGCTATTGTACTCTGCTTCTTGACATCTTTCTGCTCTGGAATACCATTCTCTCTTGGTTTTCCTCATATATCACTGGCCACTCCTTATCAGACAATTTTGCTTCCTCTTTCTGACTTCTGAATGTTAGGTTGTTCCAAGACTCAGTCCTAGAACCTCTTTGCTCTGTGTATTCACTTTCTATCTGCTGGGTGTATACCATGATCTCTGATGTAGGTTACTGTTACAGCTCCTCATCTGGACTCCTTACCTCCACTTTTGCCCCCTAGAATCTATTCTCAATATAGCAGCCCATACAGTCCTAAAACAGGGGATGACAAACCACAGCCTGGGAGCCAAATCCTGCCAGACATCTCTTTGTAAATCAAGTTGCAACAGAGACAGTGTGACCCATAAAGCCTACAATATTTACCATATGGGCTCTTTTCAGAAAAACTTCACTGACCCCTGCTCTAAAATGTAAGATCAAGGTACACTTCTGCTCATAACCTTCCAGTAGCTTCCCTCCTCACTAAGAGAGAAAGTTAAAGCCTTACACTTAACATCTTGTCTCCCATTACCTCACTACCCTCATTGTCTACTGTTCTCCCCTTATTACATTTCAGCTCAGTAAAAGAAAGAACTACAAATACAACAATGCATGGAGAACCTCGTAATCTTTTTTAAACAAAAGTTAGATGTCAGGCAGTATATTTCTGAAGCAACTCTGAAATTGGAAGGGTGGTAGGACCAGTAAATAAATCATAAGGGTCCATTTTAAGAGCATTCCACTGTTCAGACTTACTAAAGTATAATCAGAGTCACTGATACATATTTAGAATGGTTACAGATTTTGCTGTTACAAAAGTGTTGCACTGTTTATAACACCTGGCTTTTCTCTTTTAAAACAAAACATGCATTTTAATAAAGCCTAATAATAAAGCTAGACCCAAAAGATCAAGCAATTTCTAAGTAACTGGATCCAAGAACAAGAATCAAGCACATTTATGAGAATAAAAAATATCTAGCACCCAATGAAGTAAAATTCATAATATCTACCATCTACTTAAAAACTACCAGGCTTGCAAGGCAGAAAAATATGAACCATGATAAAAAAAAAAAAATCAACTAAAAGAAACCCAGAAATGATACTGACAAAATTAGTAGACAAAAGCATTAAAAGTTATTATAATTATATTCAATATGTTCAAGAAGCTAGAGAAAAGATTGCACATAATAAGTAGAGGCAAGGAAGCTCTTTTAAAAACATGCAAATCTTGGCTGGGTACAGTGGCTCATGCCTGTAATCCCAGTACTTTAGGAGGCCAAGGCAAGAGGATTGCTTGAGCCCAGGTGTTTAAGGCCAGCCTGGGCAACATTGTGAGTCCTCATCTCTCTAAAAATAACTTTTTTTAATTAGCCAGGCATGGTGGCATGCACCTGCAGTTCCACCATTCAGGAGGCTGAGGTGGGAGGATCTCTTGAGCCCAGGAGGTAGTGAGCTGTGATTGTGCCACTGCACTCCATCCTAAGCAACAGAGCAAGAAAGTCTCAAAAAAAAGATGCAGATCAAACTTCTAGAAATAAAACTACAATGTCTGAGATGAAAATATAGCAGTTTAGACACTGTAGAAGATTAATAAACTTCATGAAATAGCAATAAAAACTATCAAAAATGAAATAGACAAGAGACAAAAAATGAAAGTGGTTATGATACTGAACTATAGTTATACAAGATGTTACCATGGGGGGAATTGGGGAATGGGTATAAGACCTCTCTGGATTATTTCTAACTGCATGTGAATCTACAATTATCTCAAAATAAAGTTTTAAAAAAGTAAACAGTATTAATGAATTGTGGAAAAACTTCACACAGCCTAATAAATGTGTAATTGGAATCACTGAAGGAGGACAGAAAAAAATATTTGAGGGAGGACAGAAAATATTCCAAGCTTCAAGAAAACTATAAATCTACAGATCCAAAAAGCTCAATGAAATCTAAGCAAAAGAAACAAAGAAGGCCAGGCATGGTGGCTCACACCTGTAATCGGGAAGGCTAAGGCAGGAGGATCACCTGAGGTCAGGAGTTTGAGACCAGCCTGGCCAACATGGTGAAACCCCATCTCTACTAAAAATACAAAAATTAGCCGGGTGCAGTGGCGCATGTCTGTAATCCCAGCTACTCTGGAGGCTGAGGCATGAGAATCACCTGAACCTCGGAGGTGGAGGTTGCAGTGAGCAGAAATCATGCCACTGTACTCCAGCCTGGGTGACAGAGAAAGAGTCTGTCTCGAACAGAACAGGACAGAAAAGAAAAGAAAAGAGAAAACTATAGCAAGGTACAACCTAATCAAACTGCTTAAAATAAATGGTAAAGAGAAAATCTTTTTTTTAATTTTATTTATTTTTTTACTTTTTATTTTTTTTTTGGAGACGGAGTCCCTCGCTCTGTCACCAGGCTGGAGTGCAGTGGCGGATTTCGGCTCACTGCAGAATCTGCCTCCCGGGTTCTCCCATTGCTAACTATCGCCATTGTCTCTCAGCTGCCTCGAGCCCTCCGAGTAGCTTGGGACTACAACAGGCGCCCCCGCAACCATCCCACTTCCCTGCTATCTGTACACAGAGCCCGGAGTAACCTAGTTTTTTGTATTTTTCACGATACGAGACCACACTCGGTGGGTTTTCACTGCCGTTCGCGTTAGAGATACGATAGCCTCTCAGGAGAGTATCCTGACCCAACCTTCCGTGATCTGCCCACCTTGGCCTCCCAAAGGTGCTGGGATTACAGGCGTGAGCCACCGCGCCCGGACTAGAGAACATCTTAAAAGGAGCCTGAAGGGGGAAAAAAGAGGTATTAGGTAAAGAGGAATAAAGTTTGGAGTGAACACACTTCCCACAGAAAATAATACAAAGCCAAAAGATAATGAAATAACATCTTCAATGTACTGAAAAAAAAAACAACCCTGTCAATCTAGAATTCTATACTAAGTGATCTTGCAAAAACAGAGATGAAATAAAGACCTTTTCACAGATACAAAACCGGAAAAAAAATATCCCCAGCAGACCAGCAATACAAGAAATGTTAAAGTTTTCAGGCAAGGGAAAATGATATCATATAGAAATCAGGATCCACACACAGGCATGAAGAGCACAAGAAATGGAAATTATGGAGAGAAATATGAAAGGCTTCCTTCTTGTTATTAAAACCTATAAAATTCAGCATTTAATGCAAAATAATAAGAATGTATTATGGATTTATAAGACATGTAAAAGTAAGATTTATAGCAATGAAAACAAAGGGGGAAGGGGAAAATGGAAGCATACTGTTATATCATATATGAAGTGGTAGATTTCTTGAAGGCAGACTATAAGTAGAAGATGGCTCCTATAAACCCTAAAGCAACCACTAAAATTACACAATGAACAGTTGTAGCGAATAAGCCATCAAAGGACGTAAATGTAATTATGAAAATATCCATGAAAATGAAATTATGAAAATGGAATTGAAAATATTTGATCTAAGCAACAAAATAAATAAATTGGACCTCATCAAAATTAAAAATAAATTGGACTTCATCAAAATTAAAAACTTTCTTGTATCAAAGAACATTATCAAAACAGTGAAAAGACAAGTTAGAGAACAGGACAAAATATTTGCAAATCGTGTCTGGTAAGGGTCTAGAATCCAGAACATATAAAGAACTCTTACAACTCAATAACAAAAGACAAATCCAATTAAAATGGGCAAAGGACTTGAGTTGACATTTATATGGAGAAGATATACAAATGGCCAGCAAGTACATGAAAAGATGCCCAAAAGTTAGGTGAGTCATCAAAAAAGTAAACATAGAATTATCATATGACCCAACAATTCCACTCCTGGGTAAATACAAAAAAAAGAAGACCTAAAAATAGGTATTCAAAAAATACTTCTACCCAATGTTCATAGCGGTATTATTCACAACAGTCAAAAAAGTGGAAACACCCCAAATGTCCACCAACAGATGAATGGATGAACAAACTGTGGCATATACATACAGTGGAATCCTACTGAGCTATAAAAAGTAATGAAGTAGCAATATATATACACTATAACATGGATGAACCTCAAAAGCATTATGCTAAGTGAAAGAAGCCAAATACAAAAGTTCACCCATTGCATGATTCAATCTATATGAAATGTTCAGAATAGGTCAGTCCATAAGGACAGGAAGCACACTGCGGTTGCCAGGAGTTGAAGGAGGGAAGAATTAGGAGTAACTGCTCAATGAGTACTCAGTTTTATTTGGAGGTGATAAAAGCATTTTAAAACTATATAGAGGTAGTGGTCGTACAATATTGTGAATGTACCAAGTTGTACTAAACTATTCACTTTAAAATGGTTAGTTTTATGTTATGTGAATTTCACCTCAGTATATATGTACACACATATATAACATATATACTTATATTATGAGCACACACACACACACACACAAATACTTGATCCAAAAGAAACCAAAAAATGAAAACAAAGAACAGATTAAATACCAAGATGGTAATTTTGAACCCAATAATAACAAAAACAAACATCCCACTTGCAATCTACAGATTCGATGCAATCCACATCAAAATTCCAATGATACTTTTCACAGAAAGAGAAAAAAAATCCTAAAATTCACAGAGAAGTACAAAAGACCCCTAATAGCCAAAGCAATCTTCAGCAAAAAGAACAAAGTTGGAGGCATCATCATACTACCTGATCTCAAAATATACTACAAAGCTATAGTAACCAAAACAACATGGTCCTGGCACTAAAAACAAACACATAGACCAACGGATCAGAATAGAGAGCCCAGAAATAAATCCATGTATTTACAGCCAACTGATTTTTGACAAAGATGCCAAGAACACACAACAGGGAAAGGACAGTCTCTTCAAAAAATAGTCCTAGGCAAACTGTTTATCCACACGCAAAAGAGACCCTCATCTCAAACCATTGCAAAATTCAACTGGAAACAGGTAAAATACTTAAATATAAGACCTGAAACCGTAAAACTGCTAGAAGTGTTAGGGAGAAAACTCCATAACACTGGTCTGCACAAAGATTTTTTGGATATGACCCGAAAAGCAAAGGCAACAAAAGGCAAAAATAGACAAATGGGATTACATCAAACTAAAAAGCTTCTGTACAGCAAAGGAATCAACAGAGTGAAGAGACAGCCTAAAGAATGGAAGAAAATATTTGCAAACCATACATCTGATAAGAGGTTAATATAAAAGATATACAAGGGATTAAACAACTCAATTGTAAAAATATAACCTGATTAAAAAATGGGCAAAGGACCTGAATAGACATTTCTCAAAAGAAGACATACAAACATACAAATGGCCAATAAATAAGGTATATGAAAAAAATGTTCAACATCACTAATCATGAGGAAAATGCAAACCACAATGAGATATCACCTCACACCTGTTAGGATGGCTATCATCAAAAAGACAAGAGATAGCAAGTGTTGGTGAGGATGTAAAGAAAAGGAAATTTTTGTACACTGTTGGTAGGAATGTGAATTAGTAGAGCCATTATGGAAAACTGTATGGAGACTCCTCAATAAATTAAAAATAGTAGAACTAATAACATATGATTCAGCAATCACACTACTGGGTATACAGCCAAAGGATATGAAGTCAGTACGTTAAAGAGGTATCTGCATTCCCATGTTCACTGCAACTATTCACAATATCCAAGATACATACAACTTAAGCGTCCATCAACAGATGGATAATGAAAATGTGGTATATTACATAATGGAATACTGTTCGACCCTTAAAAAGGAACTCTTGACATTGTGACAACATGGATTAACCTGTAGGACATTATGCTAAGTAAAATAAGTCAGGCAAAGAAAGACAAATACCAAATGGTCTCTCTTACATGTGGAATCTAAAAATGTCAAATTCATAGAAACAGAGAATGGTGGTGACCAAAGGTTGTGGGGTGGGCGGTTGGGGAAATGTTGGTCAAGGACACAAAAATTCCAGTTAGGAGAAAGAAGTGTAGGATATCTACTGTATATCATGGTGACTACAGTTAATAACAACATATTATATATTTGAAAATAGGTACAAGAGTAGATTTTAAGTGTTCTCACCACAAAAACATGGTAAGTATATGAGGTAATACATGTTAAATCGCTTGATTTAGCCATTCCACAATGTATACATATATCAAAACATCATATATATACAAATATATACAATTTTGGTGTTGTTTTGTTTCCTTTTTGAGACTGGGTCTCATTCTGTCACCCAGGCTGGATGGAGTGCAGTGGCACGATCCTGGCTCACTACAACCTCCGCCTCCCAGGTTCAAGCCATCCTCCCACCTCAGCCTCCCAAGTAGCTAGCACTACAGGTGCACACCACCACGCCCAGTTAATTTTTGTATTTTTTGTAGAGATGGGGTTTCACCATGTTGCCCAGGCTGGTCTCAAACTCCCGAGCTCAAACAATCCACCCGCCTCGGCCTCCCAAAGTGCTGGTATTAAAGGTGTGAGCCACTGCACACAGCCTACAATTTTTACTAGTCAATTAAAAGAATTTTTAAAATAAACTTAAATGTAAATAGTCTAAGCACCCTAATTTAAAGGAAGAGATTGTCAAATTGGATTCTAAAAAATTAACAACCACCTATATGGAAACTACAAGAAACCTACTTTACATGTAAAGACTCAGCTGGGTATGGAGGCTTATGCCTGTAATCCCAACACTTTGGAAGGCCAAGACAGGCAGATCATTTGAGGTCAGGAGTTCGAGACCAGCTTGGACAATATGGCAAAACCCTGACTCTACTAAAAATACAAAAATTAGCCTGGGGTGACAGTTCACACATGTAGTCCCAGCTACTTGGGAGGCTGAAGCAGGAGAATTGCTTGAACCCGGAGGGCAGAGGTTGCAGTAAGCCGAGATCACACCACTGCACTCTAGCCTGGGTGAGAGAGCAAGACTATGTCTCAAAAAAAAAAAAAAGAAAGAAATATAAAGACTCCACAGGACCCTATTCCATGTGCCTCTTCCCTTGGCTGAGTTAATTTGTATCTTTCTATTGTTAAAAAATAAATAAAAAATGAAAAAATAACCCTGTGTGGAACAGCTCTGAGTTCTGTGAATTCTCCTAGAGAATTATCAAACATGACGGTGGTCTTTGGACCCCTGAACTCTACAACTAGTAAGTGGCTTTAGCAATCCCAGTCAAAATCTCATCAGGTGTCTGGCAGAAACTGGCACCAAGCTAATTCTAAAATTCATGTGGAGGAGTGTATAAAAACAAGATAAAATTCAGATGGAAATGCTAAATACCTAGAATACTCAAAATAGCTTTGATGAAAAACAAAATTTCAAGACTTGCATTACCTAACTTACAGTAATCAAAACAGCGTGATAATGGCACCTAGATCAATTTGGCAGTACAAAGAGCTCAAAAACATATAGTCAACTGATTTTCAACATAGATGTAAAGGCAATTCAGTGGAGAAAAGGACAGTCTTTTTTACAAATGTGGGCACAACTAGATATCCATATGCAAAAAAAGCTTGGATTCCTACCTTATACCATATACAAAAAGTAAATCAAAATTGATCACAGAACTAAATATAAAATCTGAACCTATATACCATCTAGAAAAAGCGAGAGAGAATCTTGGTGACCCTGGATTAAGCAATTTACAAGAAAAAAACAACCCCATCAAAAAGTGGGCAAAGGATATGAACAGACATTTCTCAAAATAAGACATTCATATAGCCAACAGACACATGAAAAAATGCTCATCATCACTGGCCATCAGAGAAATGCAAATCAAAACCATAATGAGATACCATCTCACACCAGTTAGAATGGCAATCATTAAAAAATCAGGAAACAACAGGTGCTGGAGAGGATGTGGAGAAATAGGAACACTTTTACACTGTTGGTGGGATTGTAAACTAGTTCAACCATTATGGAAAACAGTATGGCAATTCCTCAAGGATCTAGAACTAGATGTACCATATGACCCAGCCATCCCACTACTGGGTATATACCCAAAGGATTATAAATTATTCTACTACAAAGACACATGCACACGTATGTTTATTGCGGCACTATTCACAATAGCAAAGACTTGGAATCAACCCAAATGTCCATCTGTGACAGACTGGATTAAGAAAATGTGGCACATATACACCATGGAATACTATGCAGCCATAAAAAAGGATGAGTTTGCGTCCTTTGTAGGGACATGGATGCAGCTGGAAACCATCATTCTTAGCAAACTATCACAAGAACAGAAAACCAAACACCGCATGTTCTCACTCATAGGTGGGAACTGAACAATGAGATCACTTGGACTCGGGAAAGGGAACATCACACACCGGGGCCTATCATAGGGAGGGGGATAGGAGGAGGGATTGCATTGGGAGTTATACCTGATGTAAATGACGAGTTGATGGGTGCTGACGAGTTGATGGGTGCAGCACACCAACATGGCACAAGTATACATACGTAACAAACCTGCACGTTATGCACATGTACCCTAGAACTTAAAGTATATTAACAAAAAAAAAAAAAAAAAAAAAGAACTTCTGCTCTTTTAAAGGTACAGTTCAGATAATGAAAAGCTGCAGGGAAGTAATGTATTTGCAAATCACATATCTAAGACTTCTATCCAGAATATTTAAAGAACTCTCACGATTCAGCAATGAAAGAAAACCAACAACCCAATAAAAATGTGGAAAAGATTTGAACAAATAAGTCACCAAAGATATATGAATGGCAAAAAATAAGCCCATGAAAATGTTCAACATCATTAGTCATTAGAGAAATGCAAATTCAAACCACAATGAGATCCAACTTCATACCCACTAAGATGGCTGTAATCAAAAAGATAATACCAAGTGTTAGTGACGATGCAGAGGAACTGGAACCCTCACACATTGCTGGTGGAGATGTAAGATGATATAGGCACTTTAAAAACTGGCAGGTACTTGTAAATTTAGAACATTCACTTACTACGTGACTCAGCCATACTATTCCTAGATATTTACCCAAAAGAAATGAAAGATTTGTTCATACAAAGACTTGGACACAAACTTGAAGTTTTATTTGTAATAGCCAAACAATAAAAAAAAAAAAATACTCAAATGTGCATCAAAGGTGGATGGAGAAACAGACTGTTGTACATCCATACAACAGAGTACTACTTAGCAATAAAAAGGAATGAACTATTGATAAACAGAAAAGCACAGATTATCTCAAAATTATTATGGCGAAGGCTGACACAGGAGAATTGCTTGAACCCAGGAGGTAGTGAGCCAAGATCGCGCCACTGCACTCCAGTCTGGGCAACAAAGCAAGACTCTATCTCAAAACAAAAAAAATGTATTATTATGGTGAATAAAAGAAGCCAGACAAAAAAGAATATATACTATGTAATTCCACTTCTAAAAAGAATCTAGAAAACGTCAAGTAATCTATAGTAATAGAAAGCAGATCAGTGGTGGGAGCATGGCATGAAGGAAAGAGCGTGGGATTACAAAGTGGTACAAAGCAGCTTTTGAAGTGATAGATATGTTCATTATCTTGACTGTGGTGATGGTTTTATGGGCATGTACATATGTAAAAATGTATCAAACTGTATACTTTAAATATGTGCAACTTATAATATACCTATTTATTAAACTTAAAAACTAAGAGATAAAGAAAATAGCCAAGATGTTCCTAAAGAACAAGATAGCAGACACACAAATATGCACACACACACACACACACTCACATAAAGCAACGGGGAAAGGGATAGCTTTTGCAATAAATTAAGTTGGGACAAATGGGTATTCCCCATGGGGAAGAAAAGCAGAATCTACCACATACCGAGCACAAAAACAATTCCAGGTGGATAATAAATCTAAATGTGAAAGGTCAAATAATAAAAGTTCTGAAACACGGGGTAGGCAAAGATTACTTAAATAAGCCATAAAAATCACTAACCATTAAGGTTAAGATTGATAAAACTGACTATATTAAAAATAAGATCTTCAGTTCACCAAAAGATACCATAAAATGAAAAGATAACCACAGAATGAGTGAAAATATCTGTAATACACACAACTAACAAAGGACTGAGAATATTCAGAATATATAAAGAACTCTAACAGCTTAACAAGGGAAAGAATGACAACTTCAGAGGAAAAAGACTAGAGTGGAACTGAAAGAGGAGATCCAAATGGTCAACAAACATACGTAAAAGTTGATCAATGTCACTCCTACTCAGGGAAATGTAAATGAAGCCACCATGAAATACTACTACCTAACTACCAGACTTGGCAAAATGTTAACAGTCTGGATTTAATTGGATTACCTTGCTAAGGAAAATTAACTAATTTTAAAAAATTTAATAACCTGGCAAAATCAAGTGCCGCCATGTACAACAACAGGTTCATTCAGTCCTTGTTGGGACTGTAAGCCGTTAAAAACAGTTTCGGAAGGTGGTTTGACATTATTTAGTGAAGCTAAAGATACCTCTACCCATTACCTGGCAATTTCTAGGTACAGACCCTACAGAAATGTATGCACATATACACCGGGAAATCTAATACTCGTATCAGCATAGTATTAGCCAAAAATGGAAGCAACTCAAATATCAGTCATCAACTGGATCAATATACTATGGTATATTCATATAATGGAACTCAAAATACAAATGAAAGTGAAGAAACTACAACTATATACAAAGTAGCTGAACATATGAAACATCAGGTTGAGCAAAAAAAGCAAGACTCAAAAGAATACATACTGATTGCATTTACTTTAAGCTGGAAACCAGGTAAACCACAGTACGTTATTTAGTGACATAACTCGTATTAAAACTACAAAGAAAAGCAGTGAAATAACTGCATAACAACCTCTTGAGTTTCTAGGGTGCGCCACATTTTTTTTAACCTATGCAGTTGTTACATAGGTGTTCACTCTAAGTATTTGCTAAAATGTACATCTGTTATATGCACTGTTCTATATTTGCTATATGGTGCTATAAAATTTTTCAAATGTAAAGAGTCTATGAGATTAATGGATTCAATATTCACCTATGAAATTTGCTATTAACATTTTTTGAATTTATTACAAATGAAACCATAAGCTGTATCATATTAAGTTATCATCTGACATAGCTAATAAGTAGTTAGCTCTTTATTCTACCAGTTACCAGCTATGTGACCTTGGGCAAACTAACCTTTCTGAGCCTCAGTTTCTATAAAATGAGGATAGAAAATAACAGTACTAATTCCAGAGTTATGAGAAGGAAATGAGATATCTATGTAAATACTTCAAACAGAACCCGGCATATAGCAAACAATCATTATGTGTAACCATTAAATGGCACTTTAAGATGATGTTTAGACACACGCTACACATTAAGTGACCAATTTCACAAAAGCCAATGTGTTTTCACTGGTTAAAGGAGATTATGGTACCTATAACTGCAATACTAAATCATGCACAAAAGACAATGGACATCTTTCACATCACTTACCATCCAGTGACACCTCCAATGAACAGCTGGGTTGCCACGCTATATTTTTCTGCTGAAGGTCCAGATTCCTGCCCGAATAGCTTACGCCACCATGGCTGCTTCTTAGCAAATTCCGCAAGGTCCAGTGATTCAAAATTTCCCTCAAAGTTGCCTACAAGAAATAATATGCTAAATAAGAAAATATTTACTTTTATAAGAAATCACTACCATACCTAACTAGATTAAAATATATTTAAAGAAACAGAGATAGATATAACACGAAACCTCCAAATATTCTATTTTAAATAGTAAATTTATTCTAAGTTACAATTTTGGAAAATCAGACTAAAATCAGCAAATACTAATGTCTATATTAGAGGGAAAAACCTAGAAAATCTAGAATTAGTCCTCTAGTTTGTCCTCTCAAATTTAAAAATAACAAAAAAGGCTGGGAATGGTGGCTCACGCCTGTAATCCCAGCGCTTTGGGAGGCCGAGGTGGGTGAATCACCTGTTGTCTGGAGTTCAAAAACCGTCTGGCCAAAATGGCGAAACACCATCTCTACTAAAAATACAAAAATTAGCCAGGCATGGTGGCGGGTGCCTGTAATCCCAGCTACTTGGGAGGCTGATACACAAGAATTGCTTGAATCCAGGAAGCAAAGGTTGCAGTGAGCCGAGATAGCGCCGCTACACTCCAGTCTGGGCAACAGAGCAAGACTCCCTCTCGAATAAATAAATCAATCCAAGAAGACCTACAAAAAACTGCCAGTAATGCATCCCAAATGAAACAAATTTGCCCCTTCTCTTCAGGAGTAACTCAATGCTATTCAGTAATCCACAAATTTTCTAAGTACTACATGGATCTCCAGTGATAATGAAGATAAGAGGTAATGTTTAATTGAGCTCTTACTATTTACTAGGCAATGTGCTAAACATTAATCATGTATATCTAATTAAATCCACAGAATAAGTACTACTTTTAACTCAATTTTATAATTAAGAAATGAAAGCCAGGCACGGTGGCTCACGCCTGTAATCCCAGCACTTTGGGAGGCTGGAGGCAGACAGATCGCCTGACTGGTCAGGAGTTCAAGACCCGTCTGACCAACATGGAGAAACCCCACCTCTACTAAAAATACATAATTAGCCGGAGGTGGTGGCACATGCCTGTAATCCTAGCTACTCGGGAGGCTGAGGCAGGAGAATCTCTTGAACCTGAGGGGTGGAGGTTGTGGTGAGCCAAGATCACACTATTGCACTCTAGCTTGGGCAACAAGAATGAGACTCCACCTCAAAAAAAAAAAAAAAAAAAAAGGGCCCAGGCACAGTGGCTCACGCCTGTAATCGCAGCACCTTGGGAGGCCGAGGTGGGCAGATCCCCTGAGGTCAGGAGTTCAAGACCAGCCTGGCCAACACTGCGAAAACCTGTCTCTACTAAAACTACAAAAATTAGCTGGGCGTGGTGGCACACGCCTGTCATCACAGCTATTCGGGAGGCTGAGGCAGGAGAATCACTGGAACCGGGGAGGCAGAGGTTGCAGTGAGGTGAGATTGCGCCATTTCACCCCAGCCTGGGCAACAAGAGTGAAACTCTGTGTCAGAAAAAAAAAAAAAATAAATGAAATGAAGGTTCCAAAGTTAAGTGATTTGCCCAAGCATGGAGAAAGAATTAACAAAATGTCAATCCCTTTCTCTGTGGGAAGATAATGTCAGGCTCCCCTACTATACCCAGCCCTGTTTCCCTGGAAACACCGCACTAAGAAATGTCTGATATGAAATGGCAGCAATGTACTATTCAAAGCTGTTTACTGTAAAATTGACCTCAAATGATCAACTTCATCTGGCATGGAGTCTGTACAATCTTTTCACACATAATACAATAAACAATAGAAAATTACTACTACCCATGCAAAGGCAAAGCCAGACAAAGGAAACAAAATTTGTTTAAATAAACGAAATAGAAGCAGGCCAGGCATGGTGGCTCACACCTGTATCCCAGCACTTTGGAAAGCCCAGGGGGCAGATCACTTAAAGTCAGGAGTTCAAGACCAGCCTGGCCAACATGGTGAAACCCTGTTTCTACTAAAAACACAAAAATTAGCTGGGCGTGGTGGCACGCGCCTGTAGTCCCAGCTACCCGGGAGGCTGAGACAGGAAAATCACTTGAACGCAGGTAGCGAAGGTTGTAGTGAGCCAAGATCACACCACTGCACTCCAGCCTGGGTGACACAGCGAGACTCAGCCTCAAAAAAAAAAAAGAAAAAAAAAAGGAACAGAAACAGAACAGTGACGATCAAGATGCTGAAGTAAGCAAATAACAATGTTCGAAAACTGCTCAAAAGATTAAACATATATGTAATCGGAGTTCCAGAAGATTTGAAAAGATGGGATAGAAGTAACATTCAAAGAGGTACACTAAAGTTATTCAGGCCGACAACAAATGATGCCACATGGAAGTCTGGAAATGCAGAAAGGAATGACAGACACTGGAATGGGTAAATAGCTGGATAAATCTAAATGAATACTTACTGTACAAAATAATAATTACAGAAATTTTATACTTCAAAATCAAAGAAAAAAATCAGAATAAAAAGTAGAAAACAGGAACAGAAGGGAATTTCTTCAATCTGATATAGGACATCTATGAAAAATATACAACTAACATCATACTTAATGGTGAAATATGGAACACTTTCCTTTCCCTAAAATTTATTCAACTGCTTTTTGTTTTGTTTTGTTTTGAGACAGGGTGTCACTCTATCACCCACATCGGAGTGCAGTGGCACTATCACAGATTACTGCAACTTCAAACCTCTGGGCTCAAGCAATCCTCCCACCTCAGCCTCCCCAGTAGCTGGACTACAGCTGTGCACCACTGTGACCAACTGATTTTTTTTTTTTTTTATACAGGAGGTCTCACTTTGTCGCCTAAGCTGGTCTGGAACTCCTGGCCCCAAGTGACCCTCCCTCCTCAGCCTCCCAAAGTGCTGGGATTACAGGTGTGAGCCACCTCGCCTAGCACTGTACTGGAGTTCCTAGCCAGTACAACAGAAGAAAAGAAATAAAAGTCAAAGAGATTAGAAAGGAGGTACAATAATAATTCTGTCTTCATTGGCAGATAATATAACTGTGTATATATAAAACCCAGAAAAATCTACAAAAAGGTACCAGAAGCAAGGTCACAGATTATAAGACCAATACTAAAAGTCATTTGAATTTTATGTATTAGAAATGATGAACTGGAAAACAAAATAATTTTAATTGCAAAAATTATGTTGGAATAAATTCAATGAAAGATGCACAAGACCTCTTCACTGTAAACTACAAAACACTGCAAAGAAATTGAAGATGACCTAAAATAACAGGGATATACTATGTTTATGTTTTGCAAGACTCAGTATTTTTAAGATGTTCATTCTCTCCATATATTGATCTATATATTCAATACAATCCCAATTAAAAAGTAAGTTTTTTTCTTTTTTTTTGTTTTTTGTTTCTGAGACGGAGTTTTGCTCTTTTTGCCCAGGCTGGAGTGCAATGGCGCAATCTCGGCTCACCGCAACCTCCTCCTCCCAGGTTCAAGTGATTCTCCTGCCTCAGCCTCCCAAGTAGCTGGGATTACAGGCATGCACCACTACGCCCAGCTAATTTTTTGTATTTTCAGTAGAGACGGGGTTTCTCCATGTTGGTTAGGCTGGTCTGGAACTCCTGACCTCAGGTGATACACCTGCCTCGGCCTCCCAAAGTACTGGGATTATAGGCGTGAGCCACCGCACCCAACAAAAAAGTAAGTTTTATGTAATTGACAAACTGGTTCTAAAATTCATATGAAGATACAAAAAAACCCAGCTGTGTTCCAGTTACTTCGGCTGTACAATCCATTACTCCAAAACTTCATGAAGCAAAACAATCATATATTATGCTCTCAGATTCTATCAGGAATTCAGTCACGGCACTGTGGTTTGTGTTTGTTTCATGATGTCTGAGGCTTTAGCCAGAAGATTTACAGGCTGGGTCTGAAGACTCTACGCTCATTCAGATAGACAGGCGGCTACTCTTTGTGAATCAGTCTAGGCTTCCTCACAGCATAGGAGCAGAGTTCAGGAGGTGAAAGTCCCAAGAAAGGGAGAGAACAAATGCAGTATTACTTCCACTACATTCTGTAGGAACAGGCAGTCAGTCACAAGCTCCCATTCAGCTTCAGGAAGAGGGAATACAGACCCTACCCCTGGGTGGGAGGAGTGTCAAAGTCACTAGGAAAAAGACCACGAGGAATCGTCAATATTGCTGCAATCAGGAAAATACAAACTGCCACAAACGGCCAGAATAATCCTGGGGGCGGGGGCGGGCAGGGGAAAGAGGAGGGTTCAAGGAATTTCAAGGCTTATTATAAAGCTACAGTATAATATACAACTACCTTAATTTCAAGACTTATAAAGCGATGACATTCAATACTGTCAAACTGAGCCAAGGATACCCAAATATAGCAATGGAAGAGAATCGAGAATCCAGAAATAGATCCACACATATAGTCATTTGATTTTTAATAACACAGCACCAAGGTAATTCAATGAAGGAAACAACAAGTGATGTTAGAACTACTATATATTTGTTTTTGTTTTTTTTTAAAAAAAAACTACTCTCAACCTCTACCTTAAACTATACACAAAACATTCAAGAATTCATTCAGGATACATCACAGATGCCCATTTAGCAGACAAAATATGGATGTTTGAGTACCTGGGTACTCCATGGCCTCACAAGTAGTTAAATAATTTATTTTTCTAATGTAACAGCAAAACATTACAGTTTTGTTTTAATGTAATTTGACCAAGCCCCTTATATCAACAGGTGGCTCCAGTCAAAAGAGGGAATTAGAGGCTGAGGTGGGAGGATCACTTGAGCCCAGGAGTTTGTGGCTGCAGTGAGCTATGATTGTGCCACTGCGCTGTAGCCTCAATGACAGATCTAGTCCCTAAACAAGAGAGTAGGGGGGAAGGTGGATTAAATGCCAGATATTTGGTCAGTCATTGGTCAAACACTGCTAAGCACTATGAGAGACAAAAGTCAGCCACTAGCCACGTTTATGAGCCCACAAAATCAATGATCACAGTATTATGTGATCATCACTGTGATAACAATTAAAATTCATCTTAACCTCAAAATTTCTCACAACAATTTCCTAGGTGCAAATACCTGATCGACCTATACGTTTAAAGTCAGTAAGAGAAGTCTGCTCTGCAGGTAAATACATAATTATCACATTGCACATTCCACCTTCCCAGAGTCATCTAAAATTTAGCGGGGTGCTGGTAAAATGTTTAACAGTCGGCTTTAGGCAAGGGCTGATTTGTAGTGTAGCCAGTTTCCCTTGTGTATTCATTCATCGTGAGCGTGACATTACTGAATTGTGACACCACTGAATCCAGAGTTGGGAAGAGATGCACAGTAGAGCTCCATAGTATAGTATCTCCTCCACAGAGATACAATAGATGTATAAATAACCCCAAAAGCAAAGTAACAATAAAACACGGTAAATAATAAAAGTGATGAGTTTTTAGTATTTTCACTGCCTTTGTTTTTAACATACTTTATGTAATTTTACTTTTATATAATTGAGTTTTCGATCATGGCTCTGTTTAGCAATGGGCTCCTGTGAATCAGTACTAAATTAAATACAACCTAAGCATTCAGGGTAAGAAGTATAACTTAAAGACGTGCTCCACTGCGAATTACACGGAATCTTTGACTATGCCGACTAAACAGAAGGCTACTCTTAAGTACCATCCCATATGTGCTAGTTTTTCAAAATCAACAATAAAGCAATTGGGGAGGTGCCTTGTACACGGAACGACACCACGAGGCATTTGAGATGAACGTCCAAAGGGACAAAGAAGCCAGACCGCTTCCGAGAACAGGGACAGAATGTTTCCGTGCTTCAGCTGCCGGGGGCGGCGCCGGAAGGCTGGGTGAGCTCCACTGGAGACGACACACCGGGATGGTTAGGCCCCAGACACGCGCGTGACCTTGGCCGGACCCTGGGAGCGGATGGGCCAGGGGCGAGCCCCGAGCGCCCTCCCGGTCCCCGCGCCGCTTTGGCTCCCCGGGGAGCTCCTTTGGGACTGGCGGGCGCGGAGCCCTTCCCCTTCCGGAGCCCAGGAAGGCGGCTCCCGGCGGCGCCGGCCGCGCGCGCGCCCGCCCTTACCTTGAGTGGACGCGGCCATTTCGGTGAGCTTGTCTCGCGAGGACACACGCAGAGGATCTGCGCGGCAGGCCGCGGAGTGGCGCTCAGTTGTCGCCACCACTTGGCTTCCGGCACGTGGGGCAGATGTTTCCATTCCCACGGCGGCAGCGGAAGACGGCGGGCCGGGCGCGCCGCGGCTGCTTCCAGTCTCCCCAAGCGGCTACATCACAGAGCTCAGCGGGCGGTGTCACAGGCCCCGCAACCCCGCCCAACAGAGGCACCGAGATGCGCGTGCGCAGAAAGCTTCCCAGGGGTGAGGCTCCCTCCCTCGTTCTCCCCCTACTCCCCACCTCAGTCTCCCCAAACTACCCCCACTCTCCCCCATTTTCCCCCCTCCACCAACCGCGGCCGTCGGGGCTCGCTCGCTAAGTACCTGGAGGCGAGTTCCTGACGCGACTGCGACTCAATCCTCGCCTGGTGAAGAATATTTTACCTATGACTCACTGAAAATAAAGACGGCTGAGTGACCGTGTTTGCTCATGTAAACATTGAACAAATATTTATCGGCTCCTGCGATGTGCCCTACCCTGTTAGTGGAGGAAGACACATTTTATTTATATATTTAATTTTTCTTTTGAATTTTACATGTGAGTTATACTTAATAAAACTGACTTCAAAATATATCTTCAACAGAAAATTCAGCAACAGTTTCTATTATGTTAGTTAAAACAGCCAGTCTTTTCCTTTACTTTTAAAAATTATTCATAAATGTAATTAGTGAATGATAATAAACATTGACATCTGATCCACCACTTTAGGAGTGACACAATCAAGCTATTTTCTTTATAATCACTGTGCTATTGTTTTCTTTTTCTTTTCAATTATACTGCTTAATATAGGATTTTGTAGCACCATAGGAGTTGAGTAAAAATAAATCGGTAGTTGTGTGGCTGTAGGCAAGCCATTTAACCTCGCTGTACCTCAGTTACTTTATCTGTATCCACATTGCTGTGTTGTCATGAGGATTAAATCAGATAGCCTATGTAGCACCTGGCAGAGAATTTATCACCCTGTACTGTAACTGTCTACTTTTCTGTCTCCTCCATTGCACTGTTACTCCCAGAGGATTGGGAACTGGGTTTTCTTCATTTCTGAGGCATAGAAGTATAGCATAGTGGTTAGGAGCATGACTTCTGGAGCCAGAGTACATGGGTTTGAATGCTACCACTCACAAGCTGTGTGACCATGGGGAAGTTGCCTAACCTCTCCGTGCTTCAGTTTCATCACCCATAAAATGAAGGTAAGAATAGTACCTGTATTTAAAAGCACCTAGAATAGTTCCTGGCATATAGTGTCAGCTGTCATCTCTGCATCCTTGTACCTATTGGAGAGGAGTGTTTATCAAAGGGGCTTCCTGCCGCCTGTTTCCAAACCAGTCAACAGTATACCAATTGCTCCTGAACACATTCTTGTTTGTGCAGAACTGAGCTCAATGATAACGTTTTTATAGCAACCCTGATCAAGTTTCTTCTCATAAGCTCTTACACTTTGAGGCCCCTGCAGGAGACCTCACTCTCCCTAATACACATTAACCTGAGTAGGGTGTTTGAGCTCACCATGGCTACATTCTGTTGTAAAGAGATATATTCTATACCTGGGCCAAATGTAAACAACCTGGAAAAGTGTTAGGTTAAAAACAAGACAAAATAAATAAGTGAATAAATGCCAGGTGGTTATGAGTGCTATTGAGAAAAATATCAGTAATGCAGGTAGGGTAAACAGCTTACAACATAAATGTGGTGTTCCATATTTAAACCTCATTCAGCAGGCAAGATTTGAGCTGAAATACGAAGGACTTGTGGGAGAGGAACTACGTGGAAATCTGAGGGAAAAGAAATAGCAAGTATTGAGGTCCAGGGGCATGAGTGTGCTTGGTATTTTAGGGAAGAGTAAGGAGACCAGTATAACCAGAGTGAGATGAGACTACAGAGGTCAGGAGAAAGGGCATGCCAACCATGTGGGATGCTCTAGTACTTAGGCCATGGTAAAGATGTAGGGTTTTACCCTGATGGAGGACAGAAGCCATTGGAGGATTCTGAGAAGAGGAGTGGTAGGATTTGCTTTATAGTTTTAAATTATAACTATATAGTTTTTAAAACAATAGTTGCCTAACCTCATGTTTTATGTAAAACTATAGTTTTAAAAACTATAAATTCCTGGCCGGGCGCGGTGGCTCAAGCCTGTAATCCCAGCACTTTGGGAGGCCGAGACGGGCGGATCACGAGGTCAGGAGATCAAGACCATCCTGGCTAACCCGGTGAAACCCCGTCTCTACTAAAATACAAAAAACTAGCCGGGCGAGGTGGCGGGCGCCTGTAGTCCCAGCTACTTGGGAGGCTGAGGCAGGAGAATGGCGTGAACCCAGGAGGCGGAGCTTGCAGTGAGCTGAGATCTGGCCGACAGAGCAAGACTCCTTCTCAAAAAAAAAAAAAAACTATAAATTCCTCACACTGGCAGCAGTGTGAGGGGCAAGTGCGGAAGCAGAGCGACTAACAGGTTGCTGGTTACTCTTGCTAGTGCAAGTGAATTCTAGAATCTTCGACAACATCCAGAACTTCTCTTGCTGCTGCCAATCAGGAAGAGGGTTGTAGTAGGCTAGGAATAGGAGCACAAATTAAAGCTTCTGTTCACTTTGACTTATCCATCCCTCTCCTCCTTTCCTTAAAAGTTCTGATTAAAGCAGACTTCTCATGCCCCTACTGCTCTCAGAAGTGAATGGGTTAAGTTTAGTAGCCTCCCTTTTCCTACTTCAGTTCTTCCTGTGGCTGCTTCCCACTGATGAAAAGAAAGCAATCCTGTCGGTTACTGCTTAGTGCTAAGCACATCCAGCGGGTAAAGTTCCTTAAAATGCTCTGCAAAGAAATTGGCACTTTTCATTAAATCAGAAATTTTACTTTTTTCCCCTCCTGGGAGCTAAAGATATTTTAAAGAAGAATTAACCTTTTGCTTCTTCAGTTGAACATTTGTGGCAATAAGTCATGCAAATAGAGCTCTCCACCTGCTTCTTTCTGTGCCTTTTGCGATTCTGCTTTAGTGCCACCAGAAGATACTACTTGGGTGCAGTGGAACTGTCATGGGACTATATGCAAAGTGATCTCGGTGAGCTACCTGTGGACACAAGGTAAAGGCATGTTCTGTGGGGTCTGATCAGGGGCCAGGATTGTGGGGGTGTAAGTCTGCTTGGAGGAAGGTGCAGACATCGGGTTAGGATGGTTGTGATGCTACCTGGGCCCCAAAGAAACATTTCTGAGTAAGTTGTGCTCACATCTGTGTTATTAGTACAAAAGCTAATTGCCAGTTCTTTTCATAGGTCTGACCTATTTGCTGATATTTTGTTCTGTTTTGTCCGTTGCTCCTCTTTGTCACATGCTGCTCCTTCAGAATCTAGAGACTGGAGTAGAGGGAGGTTGAAGGGACAAAGACAAAACTACCCCCCGCCTGCCCAAGCTTCCATAGAGAGAAGGCAATGAAATCTAATCAATATCACACACGAGTTTCATGTCTGGTTCTCTTGTGTGTACATGCGATGTGTGTTTTTAAATATCTTTTCTACTTTGGGTATAAGGATAATATGAGCCATGAGTTCAGAAGCTTTTCATGTTTGGGGGTTTCTGGTGCATTTAGGGAGAATACTAAATAACTATCAATATTGTCTATGGTCATCAGTTGATTCAGATTTTTCTACCTCTTCTTCAGTAAATATTGGTATATTTTTGTCTATATTTTGGTCTATATTTTCATAGAAAGAAATCTATCCCTAGATTTGATAATGTATTGGTATCAAGTTACATATGAGTCTCTCATATGTAACTTTTGTTAAACTGTTCTGTGTCTGTAGTTATATTTCCTTTTTCATTCCTTATGTTGTATATGTTCTCTTCTGTCTTTTAAAAATAATATTTCCAGGAGTTTTCTTGATTTTATTGGTCTTGTCAAGAATTTTCTTTTGGTTTGATTTATCAAATCTCTTTTTTCTTTGTGTTGCATCAGTTTCTGCTTCTACTTTCATTAATTCATTCCTTCCTTCTAATTTCCTTTGGTTCATTTTGTTGTTCAATTTTTGCTTATTGAGTTGAATGTTGAAATCATTTATTTTATATTTTGTTTTGTCTTCTTTAAATGTGTATTATAAAGATTTAAATATAATACATAGATAGTGGCTATGTAAACATTAAATGTGGTCATATTGTACATACTTTATAGTCTTTTTGGTTCTTTCTGTTTGGCTCCCCACCCTCTTTCCACATCAGTCCCCTTCTCTCCCACCTCAACTAGGTAACCCCAGTATGATCGTATATATTCACATACACATACACACAGACAAAGGTTTTCTTGGACACTATTTGTTTTATAAAATTAGGACATTATACACACATTTCTCACTCATTAACACCTACTAGAACTCTAAGTCAATTGGCATAGCCTTAATTCATTACGTTTATTGGCTATATAAGATTCTATGGTATGGCTGTATCTACGTTCACTTTATTCCAGTTTTTGGCTACTATATCCTATATCATTGCATACTGGTGCTTTTACTTCTGTCGAACTAATTTGCAAGAGGAATATTAATGGAACGAAGGGAATGTTTCCTTCTAAGTTTTAATTTCCAAAGAAGCCAGAACTTTTCACACATTTCTACCATCGAAGTATGAAAATGGCCTTCTCTCTGCACTCACATAGTGATAAGTTTTATCCTGTTTTTAAAATTTGCCAATTTTACAGGTGTGGAGTGATATTGCATCATTACTTTCATTGTGTTATTTTATTTCTAATAGCTTGAGCATCTTTTAAATGCTTGTTGGCTATTGAATTTATTTGGGGATTTAATTAGTCATATGCTTTGCCCATTATTCTTTGGACTCTTTCATTTAAAAAAAAATTATGAGAACCCTTTTATTATTACAAGTATTAACTCTTTGTCATGTATATTGCAGTTTCCCCCAAGATCTATTGTTTATCTGTTGACTTTGTTATAACTTTTACCAAAACAGTTTTAATTTTATAAGCAGAAATATCTTTTCTTTCATGTCTTCAGAGTTGGCAAGGTTGGTTAAAAATGTTTCCCACACCTCAAGATTGTACGTGTAGTCTCCCAGATTTTCTTGCAAGATGTTTACTGTTTTGCTTTTTATATGCATTGCTTCAATTATCTGCTAATTACTTTTGTCATATGGCATGAGAGAGGGATTTGTCTAGCTTTATTTCCATCCAGATCAATAGCCTATTATGATGGCACCTTTTGCCACTGGTTTGAATCAACACATTCATCATATAAAGTTCTCATATATATTAGCATATATTTCTGGATTCATTAGGCTGTTTCACTAATCTAGTATTATCTTGCTATGCCAATACCATAGTGATTTGATTATAGTGAGCCTATGATATCTTCTGATATCTGGTGGGTGAAAGCAATCTTCACTATTCTTTTTGTACCTTTCTTAGCTATTCTTAGACACTTTATTCTTCCACATAAAACTGTTAAGATATTTTCAAATTAAAAGATCCAAGCCCTGTTGTGATTCTAACTGAAATTTCATTAAACTCATACCTTAATTTTATTAATATAATAAATTTAAATATTTTTCTTATTACATTTATCTCTATGTATTTTATAAGTGTGATGCTATTGTTAATAAGATAGTTTTCTCCTATTTCCATTTATGAGTGCTTAGTACCAGAATAGAGATAAGCTATTGGTTTGTGTTTATTCAGCATTTTCTTTTGAGGCAGGGTCTCATTTTGTCACCCAGGCTGGAGTGCAGTGGGGTGATCTCACCTCACTGCAGCCTTGACCTCCTGGATTCAAGCTGGGACTACAGGAGCAGGCCACCATGCCCGGAAAATTTTTGTATATTTTTTAGAGATGGGTTTTTGCTATGTTACCCAGGCTGGTTTTCAACTCCTGAGCTCAAGCAATCTGCCCACCTCAGCCTCCCAAACAGCTAGTATTACAGGTTTGAGCCACTGCACCCAGCCGTTGTATATTCATCTTAAATCTAGCTACCTTACCAAATTCGCCTATTAATTCTAGTAATTTTACCCGAAAGTCTCTATGAATATTGAATCATATCATCAGTTAAATGAGACAGATTTTAACTCATTTCCAATGTTTATAGCCAGTTATTTCATTTTCTTATCTTATTGAATTTATTAGAAAACAGGAGAAAATGTTAAATAATAACAATGAAAGTGAACATTCCTTCTACTCTATGTTTACTTGAAATAATTTTTGTATTTTGCTATTGAGAGTAACATTTGCTGTTTTGGTTTTTGCAAATGGTGCTTGTTACTTCTATTCTCATTTGCCACAAAATGTTTATCATAAATAACTTTTCAGTAGCTGGTATCATCTGAATTGTCTTCTTTGATATGTTGATAAATTATGTTAATAGATGTCCTGACACTAAATACACTTACATTCTTGGAGTACAATCTGCTATTCATGTAATTTGATTATTAGTGGGTTCTATGCGCTACTATCTCTTGAGACACTGTGTGCCTTTGAATGTGGGATTGATCTATAACTTTTTTCTTTTTTTACTATTATTAGTGGATTCTCACTGCTCAACCTACTAATAATAGTAAACAAATGAATTGATGAGTACTCCATCTTTTTATATTGCTTAGAATAGCTTAAGTAACATTACAATTACCCATTGTCTAAAAGTTAAGCGAGACTCACTTACGAATCCGTTTGGTCCTACTGACATTTGCAATATCACCCCTCCAGGCTCTTCTATGATAATCAGTCAATTCAAGTTTCAACTTCTAATAATTATATACCTTTCTAGGAAGTAACTTTATTTATTTTTTCAATTTTGTTGCGACAGTGTTGCATGTAGCACTCACTCATGATTCTTTTACTCCACATTATCTGTAGTTATGTGCCCTTTCTTATTCCTAAATTCCTCTATCTTTGCTATTTATCTTTTCTCCTTGAATAAGTTTGCCAGTGATTTGTCTATTTTGTTGCTGGTGGTGCTCTTTTCGAAGAATGAGCTTTTGGATTTATTTATTTTTCTAGTTGGTATAAAGCATTTTTATTTTCACTGAGCAGGAAAAAAAGCTATTGATTCATTAACTGTGCTGCTTTATTGGCATGTAGCTATGCACTGTTCACACATTAATATACATAACTCCTCAGTCTGTTTTATTTTGTCCGATGGGAAAACATGAACAGTGAGATTTCTTATGCAAAAAGTGAACAGTTCAACTACGCTAGCTCCATATACTTTTATTAACATTCCAGAGACTTGTCCTTTCAACATGATCTGACCTCTGCTGGATAACTTTTCAGGAAAAGTATTTTCTGATCCGTGGAGCTTGGAGATATAAATAAGCAATTGGCCAGGTATGGTGGCTCACACCTGTAATCCCAGCACTTTGGGAGGCCGAGGCAGGCAGATCACCTGAGGTCGGGAGTTCGACACCAGCCTAGCCAACATGG
>NW_016805763.1:47575-62422 GCF_001698545.2 Rhinopithecus bieti
AAAAAAAAAAAAAAAAAAGCAATATCTCTCATATACATTAACTGGACCCCAACTTAAAGTTCATCCCAAAGCTGAAGTTCATGAAGGCACTAGTTCTCAAGCTAGTTCATGAATCACTCGAGAAGCTTATTAAAATTTAGGTTCCTAGGCCCCATCCTCAGCAAACTATTCCATGTAGTGGAAACCAGCAATGGTGCATCAACACTCTCTCATGCTTGGAATTGCTCTGACTTCAATTTTCCGTGCATATCTCTGGCCTTTTTTGCCTCTCTCTTTTACTTTTAAGGACCCATGTGATTACACTGGGCTGACCTGGATAATTCAGATTACTCTCCCCATTTCAAGGTCAGCTGATCAGCACCCTTAATTCCATCTTCAAAGTCTTAGTTTGCCACATAATGTATTTTTGGTCATCACACCAAGGAGCAAAGGTGATGTGGGCCAAATTTTTACCTGCCACAGGTATAGTTTACATACAATGCAGCACATCAGTTTTAAATGTGCAGTTTGATGAGTTTTGACAAATGCATACACTTGCATAACCACCACCCTAATCAACATACATTTACATCAACCCTCCTGCAACTTTTTAATGAGTCTCTCCCACTGACCTGGCCTCAGGCAATAAACTGCTATCTGAAAATTACCGATTTGTTTTCACATGTTCTAGAATTTTACATCAGTGGAATCATACGGTATGCATTCTTCTATGGCTTTTTTTCTTCGGCATCATGATTTGGAAATTCATGCAGGTTGTTGTATAAAGTATTTCTATCCTTTTTATTGCTGATTACTGCTCCATTATGGGATTATATCACAATTTGGGGTTATTTCCAGTTAGGGGCAAATACAAATAAACCTGCTGTGAACAGTGTTCCACCTGTTTTGTGTGAACATCTATTTTCATTTATCTTAGTTAAATATCTAGGAGTGGAATTGCTGGATCATATGGTAAGTGCATGTTTAACTTTAAAAGAAACTGCCAGACGGATTTCTTGAACGTTCCATTTTATACTTCCACCTTCAATGCATGAGAGTTCCAGTTGCAATATATCCTGAACGACATTTGATGTTGCCAGTACTTAATGACTGCATAGTGGTATCTCAGTATACTTTTTTTTGAGATGGAGTCTCATCCCATCACACAGGCTGGAGTGCAGTGACGCAATCTCAGCTCAACATCTGCCTCCTAAGCTCAAGCAATTCTCCTGCCTCAGCCTCCTGAGTAGCTAGGCCTACGGTCACACGCCACCACGCCCAGCTAATTTTTGTATTTTTAGTAAAGACGGAGTTTTGCTATGTTGGCCAAGCTGGTCTCAAACTCCTCGCCTCGAGTGATCCACCCGCCTCAGCCTCCCAAAGTGCTGGGATCACAGGCTTGAGCCACCACGCCTGGTTATACTTTTAATTTGCATATCTCTGATGACTAAAGATGTTGCATGTGCTAATTAGCCACTCCTATATCTTCTTGGAAGTGTCTATTCAAATCTTTTGTCCTTTTTTTTAAACGTAGTTTCAACTTTTATTTTAGACCGAAGAGGTACGTGTGCAGGTTTGTTACATGAGTATGTTGCGTGATGCTGAAGTTTGGGTTACGAATGAATGATCCTGTCACCGAGGTAGTGAACATAGTACCCAATAGGTGGTTTTTCACTCCTTGCTACCCTTCCTCTTCCCTCTTTCCTCTAGTAGTCCCCAGTGTCTATGATTCTATGTCCATGTGTTCTCATCATTTAGCTCCCACTTATAAGTGAGAACATATGGTATTTGGTTTTCAATTCCTGTGTTAATTCACTTAGGATAATGGTTTGGCCAGTTTTTAATTGGGTTGTTTGTCTTGTTATTGTTGAGTTTTGATAATTCTTTGTATATATACTTTTCAGATGTACGTGCTTTGAATATTTTTTTCCAATCTATGACTTGCATTTTCATTTTCCAAATGGTGTCTTTCAAATAGTGGAAATTTATAGTTGTAGTTGAGTCCAATTTAGCTTTTTTTCTTCTATGTTTCATGCTTTTTTTCCCCTGTCCTAGGAAATCTTTGCCTACCTCAAGTTCACAAAGCCTTTCTTCTGTTTTCTTCTAGAACTTTTATCATTTTAGCATTAGTATTTAGGTTTATAATACATTTTGAGTTAAATTTTCGGTATGATGTGAAAAGCTTTTCTTTCTCTATTGAATTCCATTGGCACCTTTGTAGAAAATTAAATGACTGTATACAGGCAAATCTGTTTGTGGATTCTCTAGTTCCATAGATGTGTGTATCTGTGCTTTGTTTCTTTAGATTTTCTTTAATTTCCCTCTAGGATATTTTGTAGCCTACACAGTACTTCTTGGAAGAATTTTATTAATTGTATCCCTAAGTATTTTGAGGGATTTGATGCTATTGTTAATTGTATAATTTTATTTGTTTTCATTTTTCAATCATTTGTTACTAAAATGTAGAAATTCAGTTGATTTTTGTATATTGACCTTGTTCACTCTAATCTTATTAATTTGCATTTTAGCTCTAGTAGCATTTTGCACTTCTTTTAGAATTTCTACATATACAATAACGTTGTCTGCAAATGAAGATAGTTTGCTTCTTCCTTTCCAAACTGGATGCTTTTTATTTTTATTTTTTTCATGCCTTACTGCACTGGCAAGGGCCTCCAGTACAATGTTAGATAGAACTGATGATAGCAGAATCCTTGTCTTGTTCCTGATTTCAGAGGGAAAATATTATTTTACCATTAAGTACAGTTACTTGTAATTTTTTCACAGATGCTCTTTGTCACATTGAGGACGTTTCCTTCTATTCTTGGTGTGACAGTTTTTATCAAGATTTGATGTTGGATTTTGTCAAATGCTTTTTCTGCATTTATTCAAATGGTCATATGGTTTATCTTGTTTATTCTGTTATGGTGAATTACCTTGATTGATTTTTTAATGAGGAACCAGCTATATATTCCCAGGGAAAAAATCCACCTGGTTGTGACATATTATATTGGTAGTATTTTCGCTATGGACTGAATTGTCTCCACCTTCCCCCACCCCAGATTCATATGTTGAAGTCCTAACTTTTGATGTGACTATATTTGGAGATCGGGCTTTTAGGAGGTAAACAAGGTTAAATGAGGTCATAAGGATGGAGTCCTAATCTGATAGGATTGGTGGCCTCATAAGAAGAGAGAAAGTTCTCTCTCCACACTCATGCACTGAGGAAAAGCCGTGTGAACATACAGCAAGAAGGCAACCATCTACCAGCTGGGAAGAGGGCTCTCACTAGAAACTGACCACACTGGCACCCTGATGTTGGATTTCCAGCCTCCAGAACTGTGAGAAAATAAGTTTCTGTTATTTAAGTCACCCAATCTCTGGTATTTTGTTATGGAAGCCCTGGCCAACTAAAACTTTTTGTTAAGGGTTTTGGTGGTGGTGATGGTGGTTTTTTAGTTTTTGCGTCTGTGTTCATGATGGATATTTGACTGTGATTTTCTTATAATGTCATTGTCTGGTTTTGGTGTAGGAGTGGTATTAATCCGTTCTAATGCTGCTATAAGAACATACCCGAAACTGGGTAATTTATAAATGAAAGACATTTAATGGACTCACATTTCCATATAGCTGGGGAGGCCTCACAAACATGGTGGAAGGCAAAGGAGGAGCAAAGGCACATCTTATATGGCATGGTGGCAGACAAAAGAGCATTGTACAAGGGAACTGCCTTTTATAAAACCATCAGATCTCTTGAGACTTATTCACTATCATGTGAACAGCATGGGAAAAACCCACTGGCATGATTCAATTACCTCCCCCCGGTCTCTCTCACGCAACGTGGGGATTATGGGAGCTACAATTCATGATGAGATTTAGGTGGGGACACAACCAAATCATACCAAAGAGTAAGACGATTCTTATAAAATGAGTTGAGACATGTTCACTCTTCTATTTTATGAAAGAGTTTGTGTAGAATTGGTATCATTTCTTTTTTAAATGTTTAACTATATTCACCAGGGAAATCATCTTATCCCAGTGTTTTTTGTTTTGTTTTGGTTTGGTTTTTTTAAGGGTTTTAATTATGAATTCTATTTTTAATAGGTAAAGGGCTATTTGAATTTTCTATTTCTTTTAGGATAAATTTTAATAATTTCTTTTAAGAAATTCCATTTGAGACTGGGCATGGTGACCCACACCTGTAACCCCAACACTTTGGGAGGAGGGAGGGGGATTGCTTTAGACCAGGAGTTTGAGATCAGCCTGGGCAACATAACAAGACTTCATTTCTACAAATTTTTTTTTTTTTAATTAGCCAAGTGTGTTAGCATATGCCTATAGTCCCAGCTACTTGGAAGGCTGAGGCAGGAGGATCACTTGAGCTCAAGAGTTCAAGGCTGCTATAAACTGTGGATCGTGCTACTGCACTCCAGCCTGAGCAACAAAGCAAGGCTGTGTCTCAAAAAAAGAAAAGAAATTCCATCTGAGCTGTTGAATTTAATAGTATAAAGTTCAGAATATTTCCTTATCATTTTTTCACTCCTTGGAGGTACGATTTACATACTGTAAAAATCATGTATTTTCAGTGTGGAGATTTTTTTCCTTTCCTAAATCTCCACTTTTTCATTGATATATAATTTACATATCATAAAATTCACCATTTTAAAGTGTACAAATCAGTGGTTTTTAGTGAATCTGTAAAGTGTGCAACCATCATCTTTATTTAATTCCAGAATATTTTCATCACCTCAAAAAGAAACCCTGTAATCATTAAACAGTCACTTCTAATTTTCTTCCTTTCCCCAGCCCTTGGCAACCATTAACCTACTTTCCGTCACTGTGGTTCTGCCTATTCTGAATATTTCATGTAAATGAAGGGATAAAATATGTGGCCTTTTGTGTCTGGCATCTTTTGCTTAGCATGTTTTCAGGATTCTTCCATTTTTGCAGAATGACAGAGGAATTAAAATAAGAAAAGAAAGATATAGTAAGAATGAAACTATTTTCATTTTTTAATTAAAAAAATCTTCCATGTTGTATGTATCAGAATTTAACTCCTTTTTATGGCTGAATAATACTCCATTGTATGGATAGACCATATTTTGTTTATCCATTCATCTGTTGATGGACTTTTGGATTGTTTCCCCTTTTGGCGATTATGAATAATGATACTATAGAACATTCATGTACAAGTCTTTGTGTACATGTGCTTTTATTTCTCTTCAGAATATACTTACGAATATAATTGCTAGGTCACATGGTAATTCTATGTTTAACTTTTAGAGGAACTGCCAAACTTTTTCAAAGCAGCTGCACCATTTTACATTTTCACTAGCAAAGTATGAGTGTTCCCATTTTTCCATATTCTTATCAACACTTGTTACTGTCTGTCTTTTTAATTATACCCATCCTCGTGTGGATAAAGTGGTATCTCATTGTAGCTTGGATTTGCATTTCCCTGATAACTAATGTTGTTGAGAGTCTTTTCATGTGTTTATTGACCATTTGTATATCTCGTTTGGAGAAATGTCTATTTAAATTGTTTGTGTATTTTTAATTGGATTTTTTTTTTAGTACTGAGTAGTATAAGTTCTTTATATATTCTTAATATTATACCCTTATCAGAGCTATGACATGAAAATATTTTCCCATTCTGTGGGTAGTATTTTCACTTTCCTAATAGTATCCTGTGATGCAAAAGTTTTTCATTTTGATGAAGTCCAATATTTATTTATTTTGCCCCTTTGGTTGCTTGTATTTTTTATGTCTATCTAAGAAATCGATGTCAAATCGAAGATCACAAAGATTTAAACCTATATTTTCTTTTGAGGCTTTTGTAGTTTTAATTCGTACATTGAGGTCATTGATCCACTTGGAGTTAATTTTGGTATATGGTGTGAGGAAGGGATCCTATATAGCCTGCAGATGAGCAATGTTAGTGACCTTGAAGTAGAGGTCCAGATTATCAGTAGCCTGGCATCTAACTAAACAACCATTTATCCACTAAAGTTAGTCTTGTTAACGATTAATATTGAGATAATTTTACTTCATACACTGTGTATATTTTAGTGTCCATCTAGCATGCAGCCTGAGGCTAGAGAATAATAGTTTGAGTTGAATTGAATAGAATACATCATTAATTTATTATCTAGCTTTCTATTGTTGTATAGGCAGTCACATGTATTTACCAGAAAAAAGTTGATAGAGTTTTTATTTTGATGAAACCCTTTGACACTTTAGATTATTTTGATACTGATTAACAGGATAAGCTGACTCTGGACACATCCTGACAGCCTCTGCCAAGGTTTGAAATAAACAGCTGGGAAAATTCAGTTTTATATTATCTGTTCCTGCAGCTGCTCAGTTTCTTCTAACCATGGGTCAGGGAATATAATAGGTTTTCTGATTAGTTTTAGATAAAATGTGAAAGAACAGTTCATGTCAAGGACAATGGTTGCCAAATATATTTGGCAGGATTTCTATATTGAATCCCAAGGGAAATACACAAACAAAACCCCACAAAAGTTAGGAAGGAGTAAAACCCAGGAATCCTGGAACATTTTGTCGCTTACTATGCAGATTAGCCTGAAAGTGTGAGACAGGCAAATAAATCACGTGTTTCTGCCACAGTGGAAAATATTCACTCGAATGGCAAAGGTCTCAGGCTGGGGAGCTGGATATTGTCCTGTAATAGTTTAATCTCAGAACTGAACCACACACTTGGAGGGTGTTAATGCTCTTAGGAACGTCTAGTAATTCCGTTTTAATAGAGTCCTGTCCTGAATCACATACTGCTTGACCTAGGGCCTTCTTGTTTCTCTGTCTCACAATCTTGTTTCTCTATCAATTACGTGTTTTCACTCTTCCCTCAGAGAGGGAAAAAGTGTTTCTGTGTGCTCTTGATCCTGTTCCCTTTCTGATCTTCCAATCTCTTGCTCTAGAAGATATTTTATATGTGTCTTATATCTTCATTTTAGTCAGAAACATTTATTTATTTATTTATTTATTCGTTTATTATTTTTTTGAGACAGAGTCTCACTCTGTCCCCCAGGCTGGAGTGCAGTGGCGTGATCTTGGCTCATTGCAACCTCCGCCTCCCAGGTTCAAGCGATTCTCCTGCCTCAGCCTCCTGAGTAGCTGGGATTACAGGCATGCCCCACCACGCCCGGCTGATTTTTGTATTTTTAGTAGACAGGGTTTCGTCATGTTGCTCAGGCTGGTGTCGAACTCCTGACCTCAGGTGATACTCCTGCCTCAGCCTTCCAAAGTGCTAGGTTTACAGATGTGAACCATTGCGTCTGGCCTTTAATCAGAAACATTTAAAGTGAAAGCACTGTGGTAACTTATGTTGAAATACCTTAGAAACCAATGGAAACTGCACAGAGAGGGGGTAGGATAGACTCAGTGGAACCAAGGATATAATGTGGACAAAGGAGAAAGGTAGCAAACTAGGGATGACTTGGTGAATGTGAAAGGGCATAATAATGTGTTTTTTTTTTTTTTTGAGACGGAGTATCGCTCTGTCGCCCAGGCTGGAGTGCAGTGGCTGGATCTCAGCTCACTGCAAGCTCCGCCTCCCGGGTTTACGCCATTCTCCTGCCTCAGCCTCCCGAATAGCTGGGACTACAGGCGCCCGCCACCTCGCCCGGCTAGTTTTTTGTATTTTTTTAGTAGAGACGGGGTTTCACCGTGTTAGCCAGGATGGTCTCAATCTCCTGACCTCGTGATCCGCCCGTCTCAGCCTCCCAAAGTGGTGGGATGACAGGCTTGAACCACCGCGCCCGGCCAATAATGTTAAATGACTAAAAACTTCATAGGCTTATGTTAAGACTAGTGCCGTGGAAATGTTTAGAGGTAGATGACATTAAAGTGTGTTTAAATATAAATTAATGTTACAGGTTGTGTTCCCTAGATGTAGACTCTGAGATGAAGATTAACATGCAGGAATTTTATTTGGAGTGTTCTTGGGATCAACACCTGACGAATCAGGGATAGGCAGAGGGAGAAGCACGCTGCCCGGTAGGCTCCAGGACAGCCTTGTTGGGCCTTACAGGGAGCTCTGGAGCTGGAATGAACCTTCCAGGTTGGACCAACATGTCCAGGCCTCTGTGTCCCCGGACTGAGCACTCATGAAGTACTGTCCATCCTGGGACATGGCAGAGTCGGCCCTGGGAAGAGGCGTGGTCTGCCCAGAGAGGGGGTGGGGCCTGTCCTGGAAATGGGCGGGGCATGCCGTGGTAGAGGGGCGTGGTCTGTCTTGGGAAGGAAGGTGTGTGGCCCCCACAGGCAACATTCCTCTGGGGTAGTCCCGGTGCACACCTCAGCGGAGGTGAAGGCTGACTTCCCACATCCAGCGGCTGGGACTGGGGAGTTCTCTCCTAGGCTGCCATCTGGGCGCCCCGCACCCTCGGTGCTGCTCAGCTCCAGGTCGTCGTGGGTTCAGGGCTCAGCTGCACGCTCCTGCCCGCGCCTTGGGCGTGATGGCACCCCCAGCCCCTGCCATTCTTCCCCCTCACCCCCTCTCCCCGCCACTGCTCTGCATTGCCCTGGGTTAGCCCAGGGGGGCCAGGTGGCTCCCGCCCTACACTCTTGCCTTTCTGCTGTGGCGGCCTTCTAAACCGCCGGCCCCAGAGCTGCAGGGAGGGGCGGCACAGACTCCCCACGTGGCTCATTAGGGATAGTGGTAATCAGAGTTCTTTTGCTACCACTCTTTGATTCCCAAACCCTATGTAATCTTCTTACTGGGGACACAGAATCATCTTTGAATTCATACATATACAGCACCTTGGTGGCTGGCCCTCCATCCTCACAGAGACCTGCCTCCAAGCTGGAGTTTTACCTGTGCCTGGTTGAGAACCCACACCCTCATCTCCTTTGCTGTACAGTGATTCCCCAGGTCTACACGGTGTTATATGGAATTCCACAGCAGTGAATCAAATCCTCTGTAAGATTTCAGATAGTGGTGCTGGCTAAGGCCCTGCAGGGAGGAAAGGCTAAGCTATGCCAAGATTAGGTATGTCAATGAAGTCCTGTCCTTTCTAGGAGGGAAGGAGTCCAGTGTGTCTGGCCACCGAAAAGCTGGTTTGTCTCTGTGATGGACAATACCATATTGCAGCAGTNATCCTATATATCAGGGACTGGTGTGGCAGACCTGCCTTGGTTGGGACTAGAAGAATGAAGGATTATCTGAGATAACACATGTGGAATGCTCAGACAGTGCCTGGTTCATGTGGCAGTCATGTGTATGCGAAGAAGCCTGTGAAGAGAGAGAAGATGAAGATGTAGGGGAGAGAGGATGGTTGCAGATGCAAATAAAATGTTAGGTTTAGTGGCAGAGAAGGAGGGAGGTTTTGGCTGATGGCTTATAAGTCTTTGAAGGAAAGGAATGTGTTCTCTCAAGTATACACAGCACAAATATTCCTTCATGTGCAGACAAGTACAAAGGCAGCTTGCACGTAGCCCTGAAATCCCACAAAGTGGTCCACAATGGGAACCACTGTTGGGTGAAATAATGCATGGCTTCCTGAATGAGAGGTTTCAGATGACCAGTGATGGGAAGAGAGAGAGACAATGAGAATATCTGGGTTAGTAGGTGAGTAGAGTTTCATTGCCTCATGGCGACATAACCAGTTGATTTCAATCAACATGCATTCATAAACATGCTTGACTCCTTTTCAGTTATAATGAATGAGACACAATTCCGGCCCCTGAGTTCCCGAAAAAGACTGAACAAAAACTACACATGAAGAATCACTAGATATCTACATTGTATGTAGTCCTCTGATTTTTTTCTACATTGACCTTTCTTCCCTAAGGGAAGTGGTGGGGGCAGCGAGGGGACCTTTGCTAGGAACCACAGTCTCAGCCATTGTCAGGATACAGATGAGCATTAACTGACCAGCACCTGTGACTTGTGCTGTAAGGGACATTTGCCAGGAGGAGTACCTGAGTGGAGGGCCACATTTCCCACCAGTCCACCCTCCTCCTTACCTCAGCTCTGGTCTTCCTGAGATCAAAAATGAAGTAGATGGCTGCAGGAGAGCCTGCAAAAGGCAGGCAGGGATCTTGCTGGTAAACTTTCATGCAGATTCACTCCTCTGTAAATCAACCCTTTTTCTGGAAGAGCTTCCTTATCAGTACGCTGGGCCCTGGCCTCAGCCAGTACAGAAAGTCATTTGTCAAGGCCTTCAGTTGGCAGACGTGCTCCCTGGACTACGCGCTTTCTCGGGTGTCCCAGAAACCCTGGAATGGAGTGAAACACAGGGCTACGTGGGAGTGCAGGGAGGCGAGAAGTAAGTCAGCCCCGCCTTTGCCCAACTCAGTGGGTCTCCTTGAGAGAGGTTTGCAGTTTCAAGGATACTTTTCAGCCAGTCTGCTGCGAGATCCTGTGAAGGGGTGTGAAGGGTCTTCCTCTGTGACTGTAGATTGGCCAGTCTCTCCTTGTGTGTCTTAACAGTTTTCATTACACTTTATGTGAATTAATGCAAAACTGCTAGGTTTAAACTGCTCGCCATTTTAGGGATCCCTTCTGGATTTTACCTTCCTTAAGAGGAAATTTTCCTCCTTTCCTCAGTTCATCCTTTCTGCCTTGGCTTTGACGTGGTCTGGAGGCCACAGAGCCTCCTCCTGAGAGCCTCTCTCTGGTGTGTCTCTTGGTGTCTGTCCATCGCTCTCCTCTGGATCATTCCCTGTGGTTCCTGTTGGGCGTGGCTCCCATAAACGCACATAGCAGGGTCTGCTTTGTCTGCAACCTGATGCATTGTTATTTTTCACCAAAACTCGCAGTCCAAACATAACATTTCCGGGCCACACTCTTTGTCAGAGTTCCAGGGGCGCAACCCTGGGGACCTGCTGGAAGGTGCCACCGTGATGTGTGCCTAGATGTGTTTTCCCTCAGTTACCACCGCGTTCCTGTGGTTCTGGTGGCTGGAGGGTGACCGTGTGCTTCATGAAGGGGGTCCTTACTGCTTCCCATCCACCCTTTTCACGGAAAGCCCCTTGTCACATGTTTTCAGTGTTTCTAAGCGATTTTCTGCCGATCTTGTCTGCTAAGATTGTGGCAGTGTTTCCACAAATTTATAGCTGGCAGTGAATTGTCCCAAAGCAAATCAGACGGAATAAAATGTTTCCAACATTGTTCAAATGCTGACAACTTACGTGCTTCCTTGGGCGATTTTACAGCTTTTAAACACACGAATAAAATTATTGTCTGCTTCTTTCTCCTTTTCTTTCTTTTTTTTCTTGCATACAGAAAGTTTATAGGAGGGGATCCTCTGAATCAACACCCATGGGGAGTGAAGGAAGCAGCATTGGGTAAAAGAAGTTGAGGTGATACAGTCTGAACAAAGGTCAATCCCACAGGCAGCTCAAGCTAGGATGGCTCTGCAGAGATGTTCTCTATTGAGACAAGTTGTCTGAACGTATATAGTCCCACATTTACCAGGAATAAGGCATGAGTTTGGGTGTGGTGACTGACTTCAGCCAAAATTGGTTCCCGGAGAGGAATTCAGATTAGAGTTGTCAGCTGTCAGCACACCCAGCAGCTTACGGAATAAGTGCTTTAGTCCTGAAGCGGTGAATCTGGACACTAGCCTCCACTATGGTCCACCCTTTCTGCTGCTCAGATTCATTTGCTTCATAAGTTCTGGAATGGTTCCTTCAGGATTCTGATGGACTCCATTTCCTGGGGAAACAAAAGAGAAAGCTTTGGAACAGAGCACAACTCCTGCTGCTTTAGCTTTTCTTGAGTCTGCAACTGGTACTCATCATCTTTCCCTTCTACTCCCCATTCTAGATCCCTCCCCCAACCACCCTCTCAATTTGTACTTCTGCTGGTCCAAATCGGTTACCAGATAAGATACTTGGTCATCATGCCCTTTGTAAGCCATGACTGTACTTGTCCATTTATCATCAACATTGAACAAGGGCATACTAAGAGATACCCAAGCAGATGACCTGGCTGCCAAATATATTCTCCTCTGTCTCCGTTGTGTAATGTCAGCCCTTCCTCCTGATGAGCAGGGTTGGTTACTCTTGCCAGAATAGTGACTCTTTTCCTTACCTCTTGGTCTCTTAATAGTGATCTGAAGTAATATGATGGCAACCATAGTTTCAAGTTTAATGAGACTCTTGATGTGTCCACTGGTGGACATATTCCCCTTTGAAGAACCAGTACTTCTAAACTCTCAGAGCCCAGAGTTGGGATAAGAGGCATAGTTTCCCTAATTGGGTCACTAGGAGTGATGGTAGTGTGAGGCTGGTCCTACTTCCAGTCCTTGTTTCCCAAAACCATATATTTTACTTAGGAACACATGGCACTAAATGATGGCCATTGATGTAGAGTATATACTGCATCCTGGAGGATGGTGCCTTATTCTTAAGGGTATTATGTCTAAGCTAGTGCCTCAGCTGTGCCTTCAACAAGCTGTCCTACTACTCTATCAGGTGGGTAGCTTCTGGGTAGTGGATTCCATGGTCATGTATCTTCTTGCTTTAAAGTAGTTCTCTTGGTCTGATGCAATGTTATGTAAGATGAAATATTCTGTGAGGCCTTGAATGGTGGTGTTTACTGAGGCTCACCAAGCGACTGAATGATTTTCTTGAGAAATGGTGACATATCAGAGTCTTAGCTTTGGTCTCTGTTACTGGCAAGTTGAATATTAACATCAGTAGCTGTATCTGTATTGATGAGTCCATGATGTTGGGCCCATGCATAGCCTCTGCCATGGCTCCTCCGTTCATACATCCATTTTGCAATAATTGGAGCACCAACAGCAGAGGCTGGTGAGCATCAAGTGGCTAAGTCATTCAGTCTACTTGGTTGTTTAGTACTGTTTCTGTGCTGATGTTCTTTATTCATTCTGTAATGCATGTCCTTTGTAGATTCAATTTCCTTCTCTCTGAACAACTTCTTTGGATATTTATTGAAAGGCAGGTCTACTGGCAATAAATTCCTTCAATTTTTGTTGTCTGAGAAAGTTTTATTTCTCCTTCATTTTGAAGGATACTTTCACAGACTCCAGAATGTTAGGTTGGTTGTTTTTTTCTTTCCCTCAACACTTTAATGTGTCACTGCACTCTCTTTTGTTTTATGGTTTCTGAGGCGAAGTTGGATGTAATTTTATTTTGCTCCTCTATAGATAAAGTGTTTTTCCCCATCTGGTTTCTTACAACATGTTTTGTCTTTGATTTTCTGGAGTTCGAATATAATATGCCTAGGTGTAGGGGTTTTTTATTTGTTTGTTCATTTGCATCCATTTTTTTTTTTTTTTTTTTTTTGAGATGGAGTCTCACTCTTTCGCCCAGGCTGGAGTGCAGTGGCACGAACTCGGCTCACTGCAATCTCCATCTTCCGGGTTCACACCATTTTCCTGCCTCAGCCTCCCAAATAGCTGGGACTACAGGCACCTGCCACCACGTCCGGCTTTTTTTGGATTTTTTAGTAGAGACGGGATTTCACTGTGTTAGCCAGGATGCTCTCGATCTCCTGACCTCGTGATCCACCCACCTCGGCCTCCCAAAGTGCTGGGATTACAGACGTGAGCCACTGCGCCCAGCTGCATCCATCTTCTTTGGTATTCTCTGAGCTTCCTGAATCTGTGGTATGGTGTCTTGTGTCTGCCATTAATTTGGGGGAAATTCTCAGTCATTACTGCTTTAAAAATTTGCTTCTATTCATTTCTGAATTCTTCTTCTGGCATTTCCATTATGTGTATGTTACAATTTTGTAGTTGCTGTTCCACAGTTTTGGACATTCTGGACCCATGCATAGCCTCTGCCGTGTTTTTTGTTTGTTTGTTTTTTGTTTTTTTCAGTATTTTTCTCTTTGCTTTTCAGTTTTGGAAGTTTCTATTGTCATATCCTCAAGCTCAGAGATTCTTTCCTCAGTCATGTGTTGTCTACCAATGAGCCCATCAAAAACATTCATCTCTATTACAGTGTTTTTGATTTCTAGCCTTTCCTTTTATTCTGTCTTAGAATTTCCATCTTTTTCCTTACAATATACATCTGTCATTGCACATTGTCTACTTTTTACATTAAAACGCTTAGCATATTAATCATAGTTTAAAAAATTCCTGGTCTGATAATTATGACATTCCTGCCATATTTGACTCTGGTTCTGATGCTTACTTGTTCAGTCTCTTCAAATTTTGTGGGTTTTGCCCTTTAGTATGCCATGTAATTTCTTGTTAAAAGGTGGACATGATGTGCTGGGTAAGAGGAACTGCAGTAAATAGGCCTGTAGTGATGTGGTGGTATTGTAGTGGGAGGGAAAGCGTTCTATAGTCCTATGGATTAGGTTTCAGTCTTTGGGTGAGCCTGTGCCCCTGAACTATGCCCTTCACCAGTGCTTCTCTGATTTCCCAAACCCCCGTAGGTTGTACAAGATAGCTAGAGGGGGAATGGAGTTGGATATTTCCTTTTCCCTAAGTAGGTTAGGCTCTGATATAAGAGCAGAATGTGTTGGCATATTTCAAATGGTTACTTCTCCCTTGTTCCTGCCAGAAACACAGGGATTTTTCTTCAATATTTATTACGAGGACCTGGTAGAGCTCCTAGAAGTAAAACTCACAACAGCATGGGAACCCATCTATTACTGGGTCCCCTGAGGGTTTTTTTTTTTCAGTCCATAGCAGCTGGTTTAGTTGTTGAATAGGTAATACACTTCCATGGTTTAAAAATAGAAAAACATACAGAAGGTGTCTAGTGATAAGCTCTTCCAGCACCTGTTCCTGTTGTTATATTGTCAGACCCCAAAATATAACCACTGTTAGGGATTCCCTGTGCATTTTTCTAGAGTTTTTTTCTTTCTTTCTTTTCTTTTTTTTTAAATTATACTTTAAGCTCTAGGGTACATGTGCACAACGTGCA
>NW_016805764.1:0-2147 GCF_001698545.2 Rhinopithecus bieti
AAATAAATAAATAAAATAAAATAAAATAAAATATTTTTTTCTAGCAAAGTTGGGTTTTAATAACTTGTGTTCATAAGAAACCTATCTGATCCCACACACAAGGAGAGTGATTCTGGGATGAGTTCCTGGTTCTAGAGCATGAGGGGCTGGATGGACCCTTTCCCCAGGGAGGACATGGCCCTGAGTCCACGGGGTTGAGGAGGCAATCGGAATCTCCCCCTCCCACCTCCTCCTCCTCCTGGCTCCCCAAGCTCCCTGCCAACTCCCCCACCTCTAGGGGGCTTCAGCTTGAGAGCCTCCTCAGCGTGACAGCTCGGGTCTCCTCCCCAAAAGAGCCTGTTGGGCCTCAAGAACCACCTCCAGGTGGGGAGGGCAATAACGAAAACCTTCGCAGGAAATGGCACCCTCCCTTTTCAGTAATGTTGAAATCACGTTACTCATGAAAACTGTCCTAGGGAAGTGGTGCTGTCTCCTCACACGCCTCACCCACGGCAATGAGGCCCTCAAATGTGATCACTTTGTGCTGTATGGGTGAGGGACCCTCATACCAAAGGGACCTTCACTTCTTGTGAGGAGAACCAGCCCCATGTGAGATGCGCTCGCTCCCCCACCTGACCACATGCAAACATACCACACATGTTCAGCATGTTGCGCTTTGAACACCCATGAAGACGCCTCCCTCCTGCTCTTGGTTCTAATAGGGAGCCCTGACTGTCAGCAGTGGATAAAGGAGAGGGGCCCTCTGGTCCCTAGCATGGCAACCGGAGCCTCCCCTTCCCACTGCGACTCTTTAACCCCCTTTTGTTGTCCTTCAGCCAAAGAGAAACTTTCTCTAATTTTCAACTGAATTTAGGGCTCTGGCCAATGATGGGCCTGAAAATTCCATAATGGCCAGAGAGGAGAGTTCCAGCTGGGCTAAGACCCCCTGAGTCATTCTGTGGGGGACCAAGACCCACAGTCCACCAGCCCCAGGGCCCCGCCTCCTGGAATGCTTTCCTGGATCCAGCCTCCCAAAGATCCGGCCGGACCCAGGGAGGACTGCACCGCTCCACGGGAGGGAAAGCCAAGGCACGATGCTTCGCCAGCTGGATTCAAAGGGGCGAGGGGCCATTGGCACTCATCAAGGTGATGTCATTCTTTTCCCACCGTTTCTTCCTGTTGATATTCAATGAATCCCTCAATCTCTCTGGAGCTAGTGTAGCTGGGTTGTTACTCTTGTGCCTCCATCAAGGAGAATCCACCAGAGTAAAGTAGGCATCTATTGTCTGTCTGCCCACCCAGCACACACGCCCTTACACCACCACCCACGTACACATTTCTAGGAAATATCCCTTGGGATTCCAACGCAAGCTGACAAGCAAAGCTTGCCTAATACACCCATTCTCTGGGATAGGGAGAAAGACAGAAAGTCAATAAATGAGCCACTAGTGCTGGCATTGCATTTTACAGTGAATGTGTTTCAATTGGGAGCTTGGAGCCAAAAAGCCCCCATGCCCTTCAATAGCCACAGGCCATGAGGATTTGTCATAAACTGATTTTCACCCTTAATGGAACCAAAAGTTAGTGAGGTGCTGGGCATGATGGCTCCCACCTGTAATCCCAGACCTTTGACAGGCTGAGGCAGGTGGATCACCTGAGGTCAGGAGCTCAAGCCCAGCCCGGCCAACATGACGAAACTGCTGTGTCTACTAAAAATACAACAATTAGCTGGGTGTGGTGGTGCACGCCTGTAGTCCCAGCTACTCGGGAGGCTGAGGCAGGAGGATCTCTTGAACCTGGGAAGTGGAGGTTGCAGTGAGCCGAGATTATGCCATTGTGCTTCAGTCTGGGCGACAGAGGACACAGCAAAACTCTGTCAAAAAAAAAAAAGGTGGGCAGGTATGGTCCTTACTCTTTTAAGAGAAAAGCATAACTTCTCCTTCCCACAGGCTTTTGCTTCTGAACAACTGCAGAACCACAGAGGAAGTTCAGAGCTGAGGGCAGCTGGCCGGGGGCAGTAAAGAGAGAGCAGTGGGAAGGACCCTCACCAGGGCAGGGGACATGGGTTCCTTCTTCCCCTTTTTAAAAATTGTGGTAAAAAATGAACAAACAAAAAACACCTGATGAAGGGGTGGCCTGCCCCTCCACACCTGTGGGTGCTTCTCGTT
>NW_016805765.1:0-18834 GCF_001698545.2 Rhinopithecus bieti
TACTAGGAGGTGTCTCAAAGGTAAGCGACTCAGGAGGCAGGGACCCACTTGAGCAGGCAGTCTGTCCCTTCTCAGATCTCAACCTCCGTGTTGGGAGATCCACTGCTCTCTTCAAAGCTGTCAGACAGAGTCGTTCGCGTCTGCACAGGCCTCTGCTGCTTCCCCTGTTGTTGTTTAGCTGTGCCCTGTCCCCAGCGGTGGAGTCTACAGAGCCATATTTTTTTTTTAACGTTTAGGTTCAGGTGTACATGCACAGTTTTTTTATATGAGTAAACTGTGTGTCACAGGGATTTGGTGTACAGATTATTTTGACATGCAGGTGATCAGCACAGGACTGGATAGGTAGTTTTTCAATTCTCACTCTCTTCTCACCCTCCACCCTCAAGCAGGCCCCACTGGCTATTATGCCCTTCTTCGTGTCCATGTGTACTCAATGTTTAGCTCCCACTTACAGGTGAGAACATGCAGTATTTGGTTTTCTGTTCCTAAGTTAGTTCACTTAGGATCATGGTCTCCAGTTCCATCCATGTTGCTGCAAAGGACATGATCTCATTCTTTTTTATGGCTGTGTAGTGTCCCATGGTGTATATTTATGTCTTCTTTATCCAGTCTACCACTGACGGGCATTTAGTTTGATTCCACGCCTTTGCTATTGTGAATAGTGCCATGTGCTGTGATGAACATACACGTGTATCTGTCTTTATGGTAGAATGATTTATATTCCTTTGGGTATATACGCAGTAAGGGGAATGCCAGGTCAAATGATAGTTCTGCTTTTTAAGTTGTGCGAGAAATTGCTAAACTTCTTTCCACAGTGGTTGAACTAATCTACATTCCCACCAGCAGTGTATAAGCTGTCTGGTTTCTCTACAGCCTTGCCAGCATCTATCATTTTTTGACTTTTTAATACCAGCCATTCTGACTGGTGTGAGATGGTAGGTGATGGGATGAGAATGGCAGTTTACCTCTGTGATCTTCTTCCCAGAAACCCACAACTCCAGTCTAACCATGTAAAGACATCAGACAAATCTCAATTGGGGGACATTCTACAAAATATGTAAACAGTACTCCCCAAAACTGTCAAGTTCATTAAAGACAAAGAAAGTCTTAGAAGCTGCCACAGCAAGAGGGGCCGAAGGAGATGTGATGACTAAACGCAATGTGCTATTCTGGATAGGATCCCAGAACAGAAAAAGCACAGTAGGTAAAAACTAAGGAAACGTGAATGAAGTATGGACTTTAGTTAATATAAATATATGTTCATTATTTATAGTAAATGTACCATACTAATAAAATGTTAATATAGAAGAATGGAGGAGTATATGGGAATGCCCTGTGCTATCGTCACAACTTTTCTGTAAGTCTAAAACTATTCTAAAATTTAAAATTAATTTTAAAAAACTTTCCCACAAAGAGTTTATCCTAGGGAAGAAAGGTTGATTTAACTAACAATGTAATTCACCATATTAACAAACTAAAAAAAAAAAAAAAGATCATCTCAACAGATACCAAAAAAAGGCATCTGACAAAATTCAAAGACTGTTTCTCATTAAAACTCTCTTCAAACTATTTATGACTAGAAGGGAATTCCCTCAATCTGATTTTTAAAATCTATGAAGGCCAGGCCTAGTGGCTCACGCCTGTAATCCCAACACTTTGGAAGGCCAAGGCAGGCGGATAGTTGGAACCCAGAAGTTCATGAGCAGCTTAGGCAACAGGACGAATCTTCATCTTTACGAAAGATACAAAAATTAGCCAGGCTTGGTGGTGTGTGCCCGTAGTTCCAGCTACACAGGAGGCTAATGTGGGAGGATCTTTTGAGCCCGGCAGGTTGAGGTTCCAACAAGCCATGACTGCGCCACTGCACTCCAGCCTGGGCAACGGGGCAAGACGCTGTCTCAAAAAAAAAAAAAATTATATGAAAAATCTACAGCTAAAATCATCCTTAATTATGAAGTACTGAATGCTTCTCCCTTAAAATCAGAGACAAAGCGAGGATGTCCACTCTAACCCTTTGTACTCAGCATGTTCTAGCAAGTGAAAAAAGGCAAGAAAAACAAAGGTATGCAGATATCGAGTAAAACTGTCTTCATTTACAGAGGACATGAACATCTATGTAGAAAAACTATGGAATCTATTAAAAAACTACTAGACCTAAGATGTAAATTTAGCAACACGGCAGGATACAAGATCAATACACAAAAATCAATGGAATATTATGAATGCTAGAAACAAAAATTCAGAAATGGAAATTTTATTAAAATGCTGTTTACAATTGCATAAAGATATAAAATACTTAGAGATTGATGAAAAAATTTAAAAGACCTGTATATATTCTAAAAATAGTGAAACATTGCTGAGAAAAATTCAAGAAGACCTAAATAAATGGGAAATAAAATAGACTGTGTTCAAGACTAGAACACTCAATATTGTTTTTTTGTTTTTGCTTTTGTGTTTTTGAGACAGAGTCTCGCTCTGTTGTCCAGGCTAGAGTGTGGTGGTGCTATCTTGGCTCACCGCAAGCTCCGCCTCCCAGGTTCACCCCATTTTCCTGCCTCACTTTCCAGAGTAGCTGGGACCACAGGCGCCTGCCACCATGCCCGGCTAATTTTTTGTATTTTTAGTAGAGACGGGGTTTCACCATGTTAGCCAGGATGGTCTCGATCTCCTGACCTCGTGATCTGCCCGCCTCGGCCTTCCAAAGTGCTGGGATTACAGGTGTGAGCCACTGCGCCCGGCCTGGAACACTCAATATTGTTAAGCTATCAATTCCTCTTAAATTGATTTACAGATTCACCCAATCCAAATAAAAATCTGAGCAGGATTTTTTTGAAACATTGAAAATTTGATCTCTAAAACTCACATGAAAATGCAAAGTAACTAGAATAGTCAAACAACTTTTAAAATGAAGACCAAAGTTAGAGGACTAACAGAACCTGACCTCAAAACTTACAAAGCTACAGTCATCAAGACAACAACAATTGTATAAGAATAGAAATGCAATGATAGTATACTATGTGATACTGCTGTGAATATTATTTCTGTGCTCATGACACTGTAAACAAGTGTTAGAGGATGTAAAAATGGAAGTTTTGGATGAGGCCCCAGAACTGTTTTTGTTTGTTTGTTTGTTTTAACTGATGTGCAGAAGATAACTTATGCAGGATTTGGAAACAAACGAAAACAGAAGAGATGAGGGAAGCCAATTTTGTAACTTTCAATCCCAGCCTACATCTATGGCATAAACAGGTCAGAAGATGGACATTAAAAGGATTTTAGAAAATGTTTGGAGAGAGTATGGAGGAGGCAGGATGTGTTGTGACCTTTTCATTTCACACCAAATCAAGAGAGAAGGACTTTTAAAAGATTCTTCAGGGAGCTTAAAATACATTCTCTGGGGACTTAAGAACAGAAGGGGTAGATGGGGAAAGAGAAAAAGCCAAAGACAACCTCTTCCCTGACACCAGTGTTCCCACTGCAACAGGCCAGAGCTTGGGGAGGAGTGAAAGCCAAACTTTAAATCAAGATAATAGCTTTGACTGTGCCATGGGTCTTAGCATTTTGACTACTGCATGAGCCTGCACTTACACACTCAAGTGACTGGAGAACTTAACGTGACTCAAGAGTGGTCAGAGAAGCCATAGAGCCTGCTCACATTTTCATCCAGAAGCAGGCAATTCAAAGTAAGAGCAGGGAAAAAGGGGAGGAGGGCATTTTAAGAGTCCCACATGATGGAAGTGATGGTTATACAATGAATATTTATTTAACAATAACAGTGATTATAAGTAAATTGGAAGGGTGAAGGGAGGGAGAAGTCTATGGAAGACCAAGGGTTACGAAGCTAAGCCTTTATCTTCCATATCAGGAAATCAATACATTTATCCAAAACTGAAAAATCAAGAAATCGTAAAAAACAAGCACCATGAAGTTAAGTACCAAATAAATATGTAAAAGAGTTGAGAGTGTTTCCTCTGAGAGCAGAAAATAAGCACTGGGAAAGGAGTTGAAGGGGAAACTACCATTTCTCATGAAAAAGCTTGCACCATGTTTTTTTAAAAAATGTATACACGTATATTCTGATAATTTATAGTTTTACTAATGAGAAAATTCATGGGGCCTGCCTATGTTTTCACACAGAGGTAGAGGTAACTACATTTGCATTTTTAAAACCACATACGCATATTATCATTTTCTTTTAAATTACATATACATATTACTCTGATAATTTTGTTTTAAATGAAAAAAAAAAACCTTTAAAGATAGCAATAGGGATGGAAGAAAATTCACACTGTGCAGCTTATATGAGCAATGTATGTTTGAAAGGGCAATTGGACACCCCAGGCAAAATAAATGAATCTCAACTTAAGTCTCACATTTATACAAAAATTAACACAAACTGGATCACAGACTTAAGAAAAAACATAGGAGAGGCCAGGCATGGTAGCTCAACACCTGTAATCCCAGCACTTTGGGAGGCTGAGGCAGCCAGATCATTTGAGGTCAGGAGTTCGAGACCAGCCCAGCCAACATAGCAAAACCCCGTCTCTACTAAAAATACAAAAATTAGCTGGGCATTGTGGTGTGCGCCTGTAGTCCTAGCTACTCGGGAGGCTGAGGCAGGAGAATCGCTTGAACCTGGGACGCGGAGGTTGCAGTGAGCTGAGATTGCGCCACTCTACTCCAGCCTGGGCTATAGAGTGAGACACACTGTCTCAAAAAAAAAAGGAAAGAAAATAGAAGAAAATCTTTAGTATTTAGGGTAGGCAAAGAATTCCTAGACTTCACACAATCTATAAAAGTAAAAATGAATACACAGGACTTCATAAGAATTAAAAATTTTGATCTGTGAAAGACCTTGTTAAAAGGATAAAAAGATAAGCTACAGAGAGAATATATTTGCAAATCACATATATAGAAAGAACTTGTATTTAGAATAAATCAAGCATTCTCAAGACTCAACAGTAAAAATGTAAACAATCCAATTAGAAAAAGGACAAAAGACATGAAGAAACATTTCACCAAAGAGGATACACAGATGGCAAATAAACACATGAAAAGATATTCAACATCATTAGTCACTAAGGAAATGCAAATTAAACCCACAGTAAGATTCATTACACACCTATCAAAGTGGCTAAAATAAAAAATAGTGACAACACCAAACGCTGGCAGAGATGTGGAGAAACTGGATCACTAATGCATTGCTGGTGGGGATGTGAAATAGTAGCACAACTCTGAAATATAGTTTGGGAATTTCTTTTCATTTACAAAAATAAATCCTCATGATAAAGATCTAAATATTAAGAAAAGATTATTAAAAGTAGTAGAAAACTATAGAAGAATAACTCCAGGGATAGGAAGACTTCACAACAGGGCACAAAATGTAATCACGACAGGGCACAAAATGTAAAAGTCGTAAGCAAAAGATAGATACATTTGACTACATCAAAATAAAAGCTTTTGTATACTGGAAGCAAAACTAAACAAAGCAAACAACAGCAAAAGCAACAAAGAGACAAGGCACTCCATAAGCAAAGTTTAAAGATAAATGACAAACTGGGAAAAAAATTATTAATATCCCCATATGGAAAGAACTCCTATAAAACAACAAGACAAAGCAAACTACCCCCAAAAAACACAAATAAATGACATAAACAGACAATTCAGACACAAGGAAATACAAATTAAAATACAAAAAAGAAAGTTCACCCTCACTAATAATCATGGAAATGCAAATTAAGACTGGACACCATTTTTCTCTCATGCGTGCTTGGCAGAAATGGAAGTCTACTGGCATGGGTGTGGAGAAGCAGGTGTTCATGCTTTAATAGTAGTGTAGCCAGCACAGTGGATAAAGGATACTCACTGTAGCAAATAACTGGAAAAAACCTTAATGTCCACTAATAGGAAAATGGTATAACAGAAAACTATGAAGCTGTTAAAACAGTGGGATAGATCTATATGCATGATATGGAAATAACTCCAAGAAACAGTGATACATTTTAAAAAGAAAACTGCCGAACAATATGCCTAGTATAATCTCGCATTTAAAAAACATCAAAAACTGCCGAACAATATGCCTAGTATAATCTCGCATTTAAAAAAGGTACAGTGGCTCATGCCTGTAATCCCAGCACTTCAGAAGGCTGAGGCGGAAGGATTGCTTGAGCCCAGGAGTTGCAGACCAGCCTGGGCAACAAAGTGAGACCTTGTCTCTACAAAAAATAAAAAAAATTAGCCTGGCAGGGTCACATACGCCTGTAGTTCCAGCTACACGGGAGGCTGAGGAAGGAGGATTACCTGAGCCCAGGAGGTCAAGGCTGCACTGAGCCATGTTCATGCCATTGCACTACAGCCTGGTGATCTTGTCTCAAAAAAGAAAAAAAGAAAAAACAGAAAAAAAATCCAAAACGCTGTATTTATGTGTATATCTATGTACATCAAGAGATATGATAATAGTTATACCAAATTTTTAACAGTGGCTACATCTAGGAAGTGAACTGGGATAGTGTGGGTAACAAGAGACTATAGAATGACTTACACCATTAAATCTATTTTCTGTGTGATTATTTTACCAATTTTTTTGTTTGATTATTTTACTAAAAGACACATTTGCATCACTTAATAAAAAATAATGATGCAGCACTTAAGATAGTATCTAGCATATAACAGTTGCTCGAAAATGCTAATTTCAACTTAAAAATAAATTAAGAAAATATTTTCAAAGAGTTAAAAAAATAAAGGATGATGTAGCAATAATGGTTCTATGGCCAAGGTTCTAAATGCCACATTATATAAGTGATAGAATTCTTGCCCAGGGAACAGAAAAACAGGGGCACTTTTAGGGGAAAAGGGAACTTACCAAACAACCAAAGAAAGATATCCAGGGTCTGTGTGTATTCACTAACCCAGAAACAAGCGTAAGTAAGTGTTTCTAGAAGTGCTTTACTAAAGGCACACTTAGCATATTAGAATGGTAAACTTACCTGTCGTCTTCGCTACAGAGGTGGTGGAAACCCCATTGAGCTCACTAGCACTCCTTTTCACAGGCCTTGGCTTGTATTCTCGTTTGGGGACACTGGATGTAGCTGATATTCTGTAACACACATCGTAAGATGAGCCAGACATCTGATGTTGAAAGCTTTCCAAACACACATTCTCTCTGCCTTGTTGAGTACAGGAACTTAGGTTACAGCCAGTGGTCATGAAAGGGAAGATTTTTACACAGACTCTTGAGTAGCCGAAAGTGGTGGAGGTAATATCACAAATGTAGCTTTTCAACTCTCTATTTGAGCTTGTGAGTGAAATTCATCTTGAAGAAGACTAATTGGGCCAGGCATGGTGGCTCATGCCTGTAATCCCAGCACTTTGGGAGGCCAAGGCAGGCAGATCACCTGAGGTCAGGAGTTCAAGACCAGTCTGGCCAACATGGCGAAACCCCATCTCTACTAAAAATACAAAAATTAGCCAGGCATGGTGGTGGGCGCCTGTAATCCCAGCTACTCGGGAGGCTTAGGCAGGAGAATATCTTGAACCCGGAAGGCAGAGGTTGCAGTGAGCGGAGGTTGCAGTGAGTTGAGATCGCACCACAGAACTCCAGCCTGAGCAACAGAGCACGACTTCATCTCAAAAAAAAAGACTAATTTTCTTCATCAAGTTTCTGAGGCATCCAGCAAGTGCCTGGGACGCGGCCAGCATCCAGTGATGGGAGCTGCCTTCTCCCTCACTCTACTCTTATAGATTACAATAGAATTATGAAAATGCACTCCTGTGAGTAACAGGTAAACTATCTGCCTGCAGAAGTGGATGTTTCAGGGACTTAATACATCTTTGTCTTCCCTGTGTAACTATGTCATTGATTTAAGTAAAAATCCCTCGAAATTTACGCATTACCATAATCCTGTGTAAAACAATTTTCTGTTATCAAATCTAGTTAAAAAACAGGGTATTTTTAACCCAATATTCTAATAAGTAGGGTTGCCATGCAAACTATATATGATATTACTAATTTTCAGAAAAGTATAGACTACATCTATCATTAAAGTCACAAGGAACACAGAAACCTTTCTTTGATTGTTCAGAAGATATTTTTGACTCTTTTAATACCTGTCAATATTATGAACAGAGCCTGAAATTTGTCAATATTTTGACTCTTTCAACCGACTATGTTCAGTCAATAATATGAACATAGCCTGAAATTTGTACTGGTGAAGTGAAAACATTATCTTTTTTTAAAAAACAGATATTTACATATTTTCCATAGAGCATCTCACTTTTTTCCATAGCTCTGGATGTTTTCCATCACTTTGTGAATAGAGAGCTAAACTCTCATCAAATCAGCAATGAAGCCAGGGTAGTTCTGTAGGGGTTGATGTCCCAGGTGGGAGAGCAACTTTGGTTAGTTGCCCTAAACACAGGTCACCAAAAAAGGGATTTAATGCAAAGAAAAAAGAGAAAAGCTGCCAGGTCCCTTTTCCCAGTTCTACCCTATTGGCCAAAGCCAGTACTTATTATCTCAGTCCCATCCCACATCCAACCATGAAAGCCAGTGAAAGAAAATTCAGAACAGAATGAGGTGGGGGAAAGGGGAGATGAAGAGATGGAGAGACAGACACATGGATTTCAACAGATGTTACCTCCGCAGCCCTTGGCTTGTAAGAAATGTGGAGGCGCTTACCGCATCTGTAGCTTGCTCTGCAGCTCCTGCAGAATCTCTGTGGACTGTTTGTGATAGTCTAATGCTGCCTCTATGAACACAGCCAACTGGCTGACTTGTTCTACCTGCAGCAGAAGTGGAAAATTACTCCATGGAGGCCAGAACCTGTGTAATGTCCAGAGAGAGAGGAGACCAGCAACAACCACCCAGCTTTGCAGGGAAGGCCAGTGTCTGCCTCGGCTCTGGTCCATTTCATTTAATTTCATCTAGGAGCTCTGTATAATAATCATACAGGTCATGGTATGGAGCTATAAATCCTGGAAAAACATGTTCAAATTTATTTGTGATTATGAATTTGATTTAACTCAATAAAATGCCTGTTTTTCCAATTAGATGATGATTTTTCTCAGGAGATTTTCTATGCTATAAAGCTCATGGATCTGAAAACAGAGAGATAAAGCTCTTCCAGTTATAAATGAAGCCAACATTTAGCAAACGAACTGCCTACTTAGTCAAGTGTCTCTACTCGCACTTTCTAGCTAAGCCAAATCAAGACATTGAGCAAATTAAACAGTTAAGAACTGTAAATGAAACAGATAAGAAAGGGGGCTGGGAGCAACATGTGAATGGGGGCAAAGATTTCCCTGTCCCCTATATGCTTTTTGTTGCTATCCACTCAACATATTTTCCCTGAAACATAGAGCTAAAGGGAATGAACTATAAAGACACTGGCATCTCTGTTTCCCACAAATCAAGACATTCATGAAATTAATGACTTACAATGAATTTTTTAAAGCTGTGTCTTATAATAAAAACCTGGATGATATGCAGCTGCATAATTTGAGGAAGAGCAATCTGAGGAAGGCCTGAGAGCTTTCCTGCTCCCCCACGTGTCTGAGGGGCTGCTACAGGAAAGAGATTAAGCTTATTTCTGGAAGCCCCAGAGGCAAGCCCCAGAGGATTGAGGTGATGGGCCTCCCCCAGCAAGAATCCAATCAACTATAGAGCTGGACAAAGACAGAAATCAAAATCAATCCTACACCTCGCAGGTTTCCCCAAAGCCTATGCATCATTTCCATACTTCATTTTCTACTCAGCTTTAGGGCAAAGTCTGCCTGCTGATTCATTCATACAATCTCACCCTGCCTAACCAATCATGGACTTGTCAGCCTTCAAAGATCCAAGCTACTTTCATTTGTAGTTGCAAATCATTCTTTAGTTGCCTGTACTTAAATTTTTCTTACCCACTTATACTATTTTAAACACGGGCTCAATATGCATGTAAGGTATACATGGAACTCCATGTGTGCCAAGCTGCGATCAGCATCTGAACAATGAAATCCTGTCGAGTTTCATTTACTTTACCATGCTCTGTGGCTGGAAAAGCAACAAGCCTAGCCTTAAATTTCCAAAAACTCAATAAACAGAACAAAGACAGCCTGGACCCTACCAGATCCTAAGGATTTCTTAAATTTCACGTCTTTGGCTTTTACACATACTTTTAAATAAGTCCAAGGCCATGGCCTAGCACAATCAGAGTAGAATTTATTATAGAAACAATTTTTCTTCCTTACAGTGCTAGAGTGGTGTGCTTGGTAAAATCTATGCCATGCCTCTCTGGTTTTAGTAAAATTTATTTGTCCTGTCTTATTACCCACTTTATAAAATGCTTGTATTTTATAATTTTTGAAGAAATTGTGAAAGATAACAAAATGAGTATTTCCTGAAACATATTTGGGGTTGGGGAACGGGAAGGGGGCAAAGGGATTACCAGCTATCCTCTCTGTCGTGGCTAAAACACAAGGTGATGTAATCTAGAGATGCATTCGTAACTGCTCATTGGGTGGCTGACTCTGGGAAGGAAATGAATCCTGAAAGCCCTTAAACGTTGGGAAACAATGGCAGCACTGCCCAATGCCTGCACCTAGTAGGTGCTCAGTACAAGTCCTGAAGGGGTGGCTACTAGGCTGTAAGTCTCTTTGTTAACTGTGAAGACCAGGTATGCTACGAGTAGATTATTTTCCTCCTTGAAAAAAATGGAAGCTTCCAGCTGTCCCCCAGATCATGAGCATTGAGCTGTGTGCTGGGGATCATGGGGACCAACACAGGCGGATTGAGCTTCCCAAACAACGATTAGAAATAAATACCTAGACAGGCAGAACCAAGATAAAGCAATAAACTCAGGCCTAGCAAGAGCCAAAACCTGACCAAAAGGTAAAACATTTCTTCCATTGTTGGAATTTTAGCAGTCCATCTGTTGAATCAGAGAAAGTCACCTGGGATGGGAAGAAAGGCTTAATTCCACTTCTGGGTTGAGACCTGGGCTGACACTTTGCTGGTGCCATCTATTCAGAGCAAAGTGTGACCTCACCCATGAAAATGTTCACATAATATATGCCAAGGAACTGGATTTCCAGAGAATCCACTCCTTTTTCTGAAAGTGAAGCACTCTAGCTCCTACAGATGGGCTCACACTCAGCTGATGTTTGAAGTGAGAAACTCATAATGCAAGCAGACTTCCACATAGGTCAAAGGTCAAGGAGGCACAGGCCTCAGTGGCTGACAAATGTGTGAAGTGAGGGCTGTGAAGCTACCTGGGAGATGCACAGAACCATAAAACCAGAGGGGGCCTGAGGTAGACAGAATCACGGAGCCCGAAAAGATGTCCAAATCTTAATTCCCCAAACCTGCAAATATGTTACTTCACATAGCAAAAGGGACTTTGCAGTTATGATTGAGTTAAAGATCTTAACATGAGGAGATTATTTTGGAATGTCTAAATGGCTCAACGTAATCGTGAGGTCCTTTAAGAGGGAGACAGGAGTGCCAAGGTCAGAGAAGATGTGACAATGGAAGCAGAGGTCAGAACGAGGTATGTGAAGATGCTGTGCCACTGGCTGTGAAGAGGGAGGAAGCAAAGAATGAGCCAAGAAATGCAGGTGGCCTGTAGAAGCTGGAAAAGGCAAAGAAGCAGCTTCTTCCTCCAGAGCCTCCAGAACAAACGTGGCCCTACCCACACCTTTATTTTAGGACTCTAGGCTGGAAGACAATAAATGTGTGCTGCTTTAAGCTACAGTTTGTGGTCATTTGTTATGGCCGCAATAGGAAACTGATACAGAGCTATTTTAGCCCATCCTCAAACTACGCAAAAACCTAACAAAGAGATTAGTGCTGCCCAGGGTCCTCCATTCATGGTGATGGGAGTTGTTGACTGGAGACACATAGGAACCAAACTCAGGGGGTAATGGACCCATCATGACTGGGCCTGGGGACTTCATTGTTGGCTTGGCTGTATCCCAGGGCTCCTCACTCTCTTCCGAGGGATAACCCCAAAGCAGGAATTAACTCAATTTATCTCCCATGGCAGACTACATACAATGTACAATCTACAAGTGACACACGTGTCCCCTGTGGATACATTTCATTCCAAACCTCTCTTTAGCTGGAAACTAATGGATAATTAGCAGCATATATGGCCGTTGGGAGTACTTTAGTCCTGAGGATGGAAACAGAGAATAGATGTCCCCAACTACAGTGGACTAAGGATACTAGAAGTTTCTAGGAGTTGTGGAAACCTCAGGGATACTTGCATAAGATCTGAGCCATTAGCCTGGCCTTGAGGGTCAACTGCAAAGGGCTTACTTAGGCTGTACCCAAAGGAAGAATGGCTCAAAGGAGTGCATATTGTAACAAAGACTGTCTTAGGTCAACTCTGCAAGAGGACTATGGAAACTGGGGTGGCCAGAAGGAGCAGGGCTGGGAATCCTCCTCCTCTGACCCTTTAGCAATCACTTACCAGGGGACTTGGTGAGCAGCTGGGTGAGTAAGCAGAGAGTAGCACACCCTGAAGCCCATGGCGAGGACAGAGAGAGAACTGTGATGTGAGCAGCTGATGCCTGTCCAGACGCCTGGGGTCTGCAAGTGTGCTTGGCAAACATGAATAAAGAAGTATACATCTTCAAAAGACGACAAGTCATTCTCTTTAACAACTGAAAAGGCACATTTCCCATACAGGTCATCTTCAATTTACAGTGTAATAATACCAGTAATTTCTTGCTCTGTCATATCAAAGACCTCCACTCTCTGTGGATTCCTCAGAGAAGCTATGGAAAATTTCTCATGAATTTTGCAGTCTGGTTATAAACAGATGCATTTTCCAACGGGGCAAAAGCCTTTATTCAGAGTTTCTGGGAAAGTTTGAGTAAGGCAATTAAATTAATAATATGGATAATAATCCCTTACACTTTTATTCTCCACTTTATCCTTTTAAAGAATTTCTCAAATGCAGTTGTTAATTTGCCTGATACCAGTCAGGTGAAATGATTTTCCCAGAGGCTTAGCAGAAGCAAAACCGGAAACAGAATTCAGGTATCTCACTCCTTGCTGGGTATGCTTTCTATGAGTTCAGTGCCTCCTAATGCATCTTATTCCACACATTACAGTCTCTGAAACATTAGTAATAATATAATGCGACAGAATTCTGTGGTCAAATAAGTTTGGTAAACTGCCAACTGTATTTTCTCTTAGGAACCGCTTAGAGATTAATCTTTCTTACTATCAAATAAAGACTCCGAAAAGTCTTGTGATAAAGAAACTGTTTAGTTTTATTTAACCCAGGGGTTCCCAAATGTGTTTGACCACAGAGACATTATTAATGCAAAACACACTAACATCCCATGGGATGGATTTTGGAAAATGCTACCCTAGACCAATGGAAAGACCCCAGGAATCTGGAATCTAGTAATTCCATAGGTCTAAACCCACGGATGGAGGGAGGGTCCTGTAGCTGGGGAATGTATACCAAGAGAGCCAGTACTGCAAGTGTCTTTACTCACTGGACTGAAATAAGCATCTTCTATGGAATAATCTCTGATTTCTGCTAATGTCAAAGACCTACATTTGCTAATGGTAAGTTGTGAGGAATAAACTTCTCTGCAAAGACAGAAGAGGTGACAGTGTGTTAACAAACCTATGGGTGATATACTGTTCCCAAGAAACGGCAATGAAGGCTGGTAACCAGTCTGCTGACTTTCCCACACTTTTCTCCAAGAGGAGGGTACCTGGGTACCTCTCAGGACCCTGCCAGGCCCAACTTGGCCTGGCGAGAAATTAGTCATGGGATTGCCCCACCTGGATCCCTGGAAAGTTGGAGAACCAAAACACCTCCTGGCTTGCATCACTGCCTATAGAATAATGACGCTGCTCAGCCTCAGGCAAAATGTGAAGAAATGCTCAATATCTCCAATCCAGCTGCCACTCACAACACAACCAAAGGCTACAGTGTGGGGCCAAAGGAGACTCTTCTTCATTCTCCCATTCCCAGTTCTGCCAAAAATAGGTAAGAAAATAGATACAACTTTTGCTTAGGAATGTTAGAGTGAGCACATCATATCTCTCCACCTCCCCTTCCTTTGGTGATTCATCTAACTGGTGAGATTGCAGGAGTGGCATCCACTTGGCCCTAATAACCAGAGTATCTGGCCACTGCAAGGAAAGGCAGTAGGGGCCTGGCTGTAGGCTCCAGATTTCTCAAGAAAGTGGGTTTGTGAAGTGGCCACAAGATCGTGTGTCATTTGGCTTTGTGGTCTCTGCACCCGCTCTCCCTGCAGGGGCTCCAAGGTCTAGACTTCAGGCCAGGAATAGCTCACTGGACTTCTACTGTGGGCCCAGGCCCAAGCTGCCCCTTCCAACATGGCTTTCTAGAGAGCCCTGCTCTCTGAGCAAGGGGCTGGCATATGATCCTATGTGGCTCCCCCAGTTTGTTTCTCAGTTGGGAGAATGCAAAGGTGAGGACAGATGAAAGACCACACCCTGGAAATCCCTGCAAATGGCCTGTTGGCCAGAAAACCCTAGGAAGTATTACATCTGGAGACCCAAGAAAGACCAAGTCTGTTAACTCCAGTTAGGGTTCTCCTCACATCAGACAGAGCTTTGGCAAACAGTTTCTTTTGAGGCATTCCCCAGTGAAGCTTTTATTGTGTCTAAGGCAGGACGAAGAGACATGAGAGTTAGAGAAGGCACCAGCTCTTCCCCCAGGGTGAGATTTTGGTCTTTGAATTGTCAGTGCCAAACAGAGATGGGCAGGTAGCACCAGAGCACCAAGCACACCCATCTCAGAGGATTTCCCTTCATTCGCTTTTCTCTGCTTATTCACTTCCTCTTTGGAGTGAATGCTTCTAAGTCCTCTCACCAGGCCCTCCTCCTCCTCCTCCTCCTCCTCCTCCTCCTCCTCCTCTCATGGATGAGGCTGGGGATGCTCCCTAGTTAGTAGGATGGGTTGCTCTGCCTCAGTCACTGGCTCTGCAGGGTTGCGGCCAGCGAGGCTCCCACTCACCCAGCTTCAGCGTCTCAGGCTGTGTCTAGGTCGTGAGTCAGGCTGGCTCTCCCCTAGAGCTGGCTGTCATCCACCAAAGAAGGTGCAAGGAGGAAAGTGTCATCGGGACTTTGGGCCCAGGCCATGTCCTTCAGCAAAGTTGACCAGGAGGTCTGTATTTTACAACTTTCAAGTGCTCTCATCAGTTAAAGAGATGTCCCTTGATTCCAATCTGGCTTTTTTGTCACTTCCTCCATTGGTCAGAATCCAAAGGGTGAATGGCTGTGACTGATATCCCCACAGATATCTGATACTGTGATATCCCCATAGTAACAGCAGCATGTTCTACTTGTGTCTGGAGGAAGTGTCAGGGCCTCCACTGCCTGCCACCAGTCTTCCCTTGCAGCCACTTATTTGACAGTTTGTGCACCTTGTCTCCAGCAGGTACCAGATCAAGTGGAAACACCGTCCAATCCATCAGGCAGCAACACCCGAAGACCCACTGTGTTTGACATGGCGATTAGAACAGGTCCCAGCCATCTTTAGTTTCTGCCAGGAAATCCAGCCCTCCCCAGCCATCCTGAAGCATAGCTCCTCATGCAGGACTTCCCCACCAGGAAAGGAAGCAACATGGCAACAAGAGGTTGAGTGACCAAGGTTGTACGTGCAGGTGATGACTCAGAGGGAGCAGGAAGCCAGAGTCCCATGGGATGCAGAGCCACCAGCTCTGGCCTGGTTGTTGGAGATGGATCAAACACAGGGCCAAGGATTCAAGTATGCCCCATCCACCATGTACTGGCATTTTGTCTTTCTCCCAGCAAGTCACATTCTCTGTTTATCCCCAAGCACCAGGCAGTATTGGCATTTGCACGTCAGGTCCAAGGAGTGACCCGGAGGAGATTTTTCTCTACCTTGCCTAGTCAACAGGAGAGGATGGTCAGACCACCTGGCTATGGCACAGACACACTGACATGGGAAAGGCTGAGGTGGTGCCCTCTGATCTAATGCTGTTGACCCCAAGAAGAGAGTAAGATGGGCTTCTGAAGCCTACACAATCACTTCTGAGTCTCCTCAGCTATAAACCTGGGTAGGGGAAAAGGTAAACGCAAGGGCACCATGACAGGGAACATCAACAGCACCCCCTTAGCCTCTTTATCATGGGGTGTCAGTGAATGGTAGCTCTTGTCATTGTCATCATCATTATCACCATCACTATCACCACCATTACCCCAAGAACCAGCAGCCAGGGCACCCCTAGTAGCCACTACAGCTACAGACAGCAGGAGGGAGGGAGAAGGGAGGAAGGAAAGAGCCTAGTTTCCAGGCAGCCTGGGCGGTCCCTCTCCATTTCATAACACTGGTCTCCTCCCACCTCAATGGCAGAAGTAAAAGCCAGAAAACCCCTCCTTGTGAAGGTGAAGACCTCAGGATCCAGGCTGAGGGAGCAGCCCCGACTCCCCAGAGCTGAACAGGGGAAACCTCCACTCACTCGCAGGTCAATTTCCCACAGGAAGCCTTGGAGGAAACATGACAACCAGGCCGGAGCAAGGCCAGCACTAGGGCTCCTGCGGAGCTTGGGCTAGGAACCAGCTCTTACTTCTGCCGGGGCAGGGTGGGAGGGCTTAACCCATTTGTGACAGACAGAATACGTGTCACTGTCAAAACATGGACAAATGATTGAGCTTTTATAATGAAGGGATCCTTTTTGACTTTTGACTGACACCGAGGGGGAAAACTGAGGTCTCTTGAGTCAACTGCTAAGGCCGGCGTGGCTGAGACAGGCTTCCCTCATGGAGCACTTTGCAAAAACTCATCATTGTGGTTCCCGCATGAAGGTAATGAACGGCACAAATGGGTCAGACGGCACATCTGACACAAGACACAATCTCAGAGTTTAAGCCATGAATGGGCCTGGAGCCAGCAGGGCAACATTCCATATGGCCCCTCAAGGAGTATCTGTACATGTCACACTTCAAATTACATTTTATAAAGACTTCAAAACAATACGGCAATCTGAAACAAAATAAAATGGCTGTTGCTTAGGGACAATTTCAAGAGGAAATTCATATATTTAAAGAAAAACAGAGATACCAAACGGTCACACCTCCTCCTATTTCCCCCCCTAAAGAAAAAATTAAAAGGAGAAACACAGTAGAGTACTTTTCAGGCCTCAGTGGTTTAATGGGCATGGGAAATTTCAAATTGGCATCTCCAGTTGGGAGAATTCATTCTCCAGGATGAATGTCTTGTCAGTATTGGACAGTATCCCTCCACACATCACCATGGTAAATAAAAGGTGCTCAATGCATTTTGACTTGACTCAAAAGAAGTAAGACCTCAGTGTACCTTTAAATAAACTGTTATAAGTACAACATGGTCTTGAGGATAAATAAACCTCCTGACTTGTTCCCACAGGTTTAAAAACTTAACAATTAGTTCCCATGCTAATACTGGGGCTGAGACAGCTCCTGGCATTGCTGAGGCCAGGCTGAGGGCAGGGGCTCAGGAGGGAGGCAGGTGGCTGACACCTCTTCCACTCAGGCAGTCAAAGTGCCAATGGCCCCTTAAACCCAAGGCCGAGTAGGGAGGCCACCCCCAGCTGCATGTTGCCTGGTCAGGAGTCACCGTCCTCCTTAATTCCATTTCATTTGACTTTACTTGGACAAACAAAATCAAAGCAAATGGCAGGAACCACAGTACAATAGAAGATTGGCACTTCTGAGGGATAAGATCCAAGACCTTCACAATTCCCGAGCCCACAAGCACCACTACGGAACAGCTGAAAAATTTAGGTCATGCTTTTGTGTCTTGAATGTGGGCTATGACAGGTAAAGGCATCAGAGAGCTGGGGGATGACAGCAGCTCTCTCCCACCCCCTCCACCAGCTAAGAGAGCTGCTTTCTCTTAAACATCTGCCTTGCCAAGTACTTTTCAGTCTTAGCAAAATGGCAAATTACCACATGACCTGGACTTTTCATTCTCCTGTGAAACCACAAATGCTATAGCCTCACATACAAAAGTCAGTCTACTTCGCAATCTTCACAGACAACCTCTGAAGCAATCCTGGGATAAACAGGACTCCTCAAGATTTAAGATACTGAGCCAGGGACTGGCGTGGTGGTTCACACCTGTAATCCCAGCACTTTGGGAGGCTGAGTGAGGCAGGTAGATGCCTTGAGCCCAAGAGTTCATGACCAACATGGCAAAACCCCCATCTTGACAAAAAATTATCCGGGTTTGGTGGCATGCCTGTGGTCCCAGCTATCCACGAGGCTGAGGTGGGAGGATCACTTGAGCCTGGGAGGTCGAGGCTGCAGTGAGTCACAATCATGCCACTGCACCCCAGCCTGGGCAACAGAGCGAGACCCTGTCTCCAAAAAAGTATGTGAGTCAGGGCTTGCTGGATGTCTGAAGCAATCTCTGAGGCAGGACATAGGAGAAAATTCTGGAAACTTGCATAACAGCTAAGGCTTTAGAGCACGTTTGTCCAACTTGTGGCCCACAGGCCGCATATGGCCCAGGATGGCTTTGAATGTGGCCCAACACAAATTCATAAACTTTCTTAAAACGTTATGAGATTGGACAGGCGTGGTGGCTCACACCTTTAATCCCAGCACTTTGAGAGGCCGAGGTGGGCAGATCACTAGGTCAGGAGATTGAGACCCTTCTGGCCAACATGGTGAAACCCCATCTCTACTAAAAATATGAAAAACAGCTGGGTGTGGTGGCGCGTGGCTGTAATCCCGACTACTCAGAAGGCTGAGGCATGAGAATTGCTTGAACCCAGGAGGTGGAGGTTGTAGTGAGCCAAGATGGCGCCACTGCACTCCAGCCTGGTGACAGAGCAAGACTCTGTCTCAAAAAA
>NW_016805765.1:19102-71984 GCF_001698545.2 Rhinopithecus bieti
AAAAAAAAAAAAAAAAAAAAAAAATTATGGAGTTTCTTTTGCGATTCTTTTTTTAAGTTCATCAGCTATTGTTAGGGTATTTTATGTGTGGCCCAGGAAAGACAAAAGATTGGGCACCCCTGCTTTAGAACTTTTCAACATGCTGGTCATAGTCATATATTCAATGTTTCATTCATTTACATTAAAATCTCCTGTTTGGTTTAAATACTTACATCATTTTCTAAAAAATTAAACATGCTTCTTTCAGCCAACTCCTTTGACTCTTCAAATTTTTCTACCGCTTGTCTGACTTCTTCGTCTGGTATCTTACCTACTCGTTTCTTTTTATAATCGTAATCCAGGCGGCGGCCTTCCAGCTTTTTCAGGTGATGCTAAAAAAAGAGAAGGGAGTCCCTCAGAGAGGCGCTACATTCAAAACCTGGCACAAAAAAATTATTTCTATTAAAATGGTCATTGCTTTTTCTCGGCCTAGATTCCAGAGGGCAGGAACCCACCTTACACTGCTGTTGGGAGCACCTCAGCACCTGATGGAGGCTCTCCTCACTTCAGGTGCTCAAGGAATATTTGTGGAATGAATGAATGAATGGACAGATCAGTGACAGAATAAATGAGTGTCTGTATGGAACATAAAGATGCAGTAGCCATGCTCAGATATTCTTTTCCAACGTTCTTTATACGATCCCTCACTTCAGCCTTCTTAATGTCCAGATAATTTCTAACCAGGTTAACCAAACAAAACATAGTAGGAACATTTCTTTTGGCACTATTGTCAACTCCTGACTAAGTAGTAGACTATAAAATCACAAACTTCTACAATCCCTTAGAATATTAATGAATCTCTATAAAGTTCCCAATCAAGAAATAAGTTGTATAAAAAGCCGTTAATGAATGCAAAGGAGAGAGATTCACAGACAGCCTCTGAAATGGGAAAAACTCTAAACAATATTATAACCCCTTTAACAAAATCTAACAGAACTGTCTACTCATGGAACAGGCTGCCTTGCATAGCAGGTTTCCCATCATAGTTTGTGTCCAAGCAGAGAGACCCCGTGTCAGAACAGTGTTGAGTGGGAGAGCTATACAGGACAAGGGAGGGGTCCCTGGAGAGTTTATGGCTATAATCCTCAGAAATCAGACACTGGGTATCGAAAGTGTATGTAGAAACTGATCATCCCACTGAAGCACGAGGATAGCTTGCACTATTCATTTTAGCACGAAGCACTGCTTCTCACTTCCATGACTCGATGAAAAGAGCACCCAGAGAGTCAGAAGCATCTGTCTCCTATGCTGTGACTTTGGGCTGGTCCCTAATCCCTCTGTACCTCTACATGAACACCTGAAAGTCAGTCGTATGTCAAACGAACAGGCTCCCAACCCCTGATTTCTGAGCGACATGGAGCACAGGCGAGACTGTCAAAGGCTTCCTAAACGTGGGACTCTTAACTTTCCATCATCCACATAATTTAAGTTTAGATTTACAGTTCTATATCAAACAGCATCTGAGTAACAAAACGGCATTTAGAAAATTATTTTTTTTTGCATAGGGAACTGCAACATTTCAGAATAAGTGTATTTTACACATTTCACCCACTTACTACTCAGGACCACATATGTGTCTGTGGTTGGCCAAGTGGAGGAGCAATGCCGACTTTTCATATGACCTTCCTCCATGATGACAGCGCAAGAAGAAATAAAACTTGCTATATGTCAGCAAAGGAGACATTTGGTTTTACAACTGTGCATTTGGGGGAGATGTTTTGGCATCCCCAGAACCCAGACTGTCACTTCTCTAGAATCAACCATTCAAAATAATTTGGAAAACATCTCCTGTACCCAACCAACATATACACCTACTAAGTACCCACAAAAATTTAAAAAAAATAAAATAAAATAGGCCAGGCGCAGTGGCTCACATCTGTAATCCCAGCACTTTGGGAGGCTGAGGCAGGCGGATCACGAGGTCAGGAGATCGAGACCATCCTGGCTAACATGGTGAAACCCCGTCTCTACTAAAATACAAAAAAATTAGCCAGGCATGGTGGCGGGCACCTGTAGTCCCCGCTACTCAGGAGGCTGAGGCAGGAGAATGGCGTGAACCCGAGAGGTGGAGCTTGCAGTGAGCCGAGATCATGCCACTGCACTCCAGCCTGGGCCACAGAGCAAGACTCTGTCTCAAAAGAAATAAAAAATAAAATAATGTGTGAGCACAAACCATGTGGCAGGCTTATGACTACAAGGAACAAACCACGATCCCTCACCCCAAGGAATGGACTGCTCAACATGAGCAGAAGGTAAGCAACAGTACTCATGGCACAGGGGCACAGAAGGGGTACCCCACGGAGTCTAGCAAAAGAACAAACAGCTTCCCAAAGGAAAGCACATCCGAGCTGAGGGGTGAGGTGACACAGCCAGGAGATGGGGTGAAAGGACAAAGACAGCAAATAGTGAGAAAGCACAAAGCAAAATGTCACCAGGGAGCTGGAAATGATTCAGTGAGGCTGGACGGAGTTCACATGGGGAAGGGGTGGCAATAAGGCCACAGAGGAAAGGAGGGGCCAGGCTGTGAAGGGCTGAGGGGCTGTATCTTCACCCCACCTCCGGTGGGCAGCCAGGAAGGTTTGCAGCTCAGGAAGGATGCCCTGGCTGTGGGCTAGAGAATGGACAGGAGGGAGTGAGATGTGACGCCAGGGGTCAAGGGCAGCCGTGCTGATGTGCGTAAACGTTAACAGGAAGAAGCCAACAGATAGAAAGGGAAAGAATGAAGGTACAGCAGAGAGGACGATGGATGTCACAACAGCCCTGAGGAGGTGAGAGGTGACAGACCCTGCGGCCCAGTGGAGGACTTGAGAGCAACAAACATGTCCCTGGCTTGAGAGCAACAGGGACATGATTCCCCTGAGATGGAAGAAGAGGATGGTATGCATGACGGGGCCAAGGGCTATGCAGGTGGGGAGTGGGATGTTTAGGGAGCTCCTGAATGGGTGCTTTCATTTCTCACTCAAACTACCTGAATTCTCCCTCATACCCTTTGCTTTCAGCAGAAACTCTAAATGCAATGCCTGGACAGGCATCCAGGGCTTTCCGTGACTCTGTCTTTCCTCCCTCCACAGCACCTCTGCCCCTACACACCCTATCCCCTGGCCATACCACACAATCAAGGTTCCCGACCCTGCCTGCTCTCACAGCCCTGGCCCTCTGGTCAGCTTGTGCTGGATATTTTGCCCACCTGAGTCTCCCAGTCTGCATGGCCAGCTTCTCCTCCTCTGGGAAGCCTTCCCTGACCCAGCCAGGATGAGGAAGGTGCCTCTCCTTCATGTCCCTGGGCTATTCTCTCCAACAACTGTCAAAGTGCATGATATCTATTGACTTGTCTCTCTACCCTACAACTGTGAGTTTCACAAGGGTATGTACCAGGTCTTGGTTAGCCACATATGGCCAGTGCCCACCACAGTGGCAAGGCACAGCAGGCCCTCTATACACAGATGATGGATGAATAAATAAATCAATGAATGAACAAAGGAAGAACCAATAATCTGACATCCATCAGTTCCTTCTCTGGCCCCTGGAATATGAAGCCATCTCAAGGCCCACGGTCCAAGCAGGGAAGGCCATCCAAGTTCACATATCCCATCAGCCTCATCTCTGTCACACAGGCTAGACCAGTGGGGGTTCACACTTCCCCCTCGAGTTCTGGAAAGAATGGGCTGGAACGGTGGTTTCTGAACATTAGCGTGCATCAGAATTACCTGGAGGACTTTATAAAACACAGACTTGCTGGGCTTCACCCCCAAGATTTCTGATTCAGGAGGTAAGGGATGGGGCCCAAGAATTTGCATTTCTCACAAGTGATGCTGATGTTGCTGGTCCAGAGACCACACTTTGAGAATCAATAGGTCTGAAGAAGGGAAAACAGGATATGCCCAAGGTTCAAATGACCTCCAAGTTGAGATCATGCTGGAAGGTACCCGGAGGAACATCTTCTGTACATATCCATAAGAAGGTGCTTGTACCTCCAGAGTAGAAGTCCCTGGTGGGGTAGAAGTCTCGGGGCTGTTTTCCCACATCTACAAAAATGCCACCATGCAAGTGGCATGCAATTATCTCCAGGTACCTGAAAATTCCCATGCATGTCATTTTTAACAGTTTTCCAAATGAAAACTTCAGTTTCTAGGTGTTGATTTTCTTGAGAAGTAATGGAAAATAATGACCACCAGGGCAATGCATCAAAATATGCAACTATGGTATGATTTTGATAATAAGAAATCCACTACAAAGTTATGTAATTAGTTATGTGATAAATGGCTGCAGAAATATGGATTTTTAGCCTGGCTTTGAGCTGGCTTCAACTAGATACAGAATTTCCAGCTGAAAGAACATGCTTACATTCCCTCCCATTATCCTGCTTCATCTCCAGGGCAGATAGGGCTAATGGATCCTGGCACTCTTTCCCAGTGAGCCCAGGAAAATAGAACTGGGTTATTTTTACCCTACCCACAAGCATCGTAAGATGATGCTTTCAGTGAGTCCCTGCTGAGACGTTCTAATGATTTTAAATATAAACATCATCTTAAGTAGCAACAAGTATATTTATACCATGGAAGACTTACCCCAATCTCTTTTAAATCTTTATCTTGTAGTAACTGAAGAGGATCAATAAAAGTTTGCTTTACATTAATATCAAGAGAGTCTTTCACCTCAGCCATTAGCTTCATGGATTCACCAACTTCTATCAATGCATTGCCTTGAATAGAAAACATAAATACAAAAGGTTCTTTGGGAGACTACTCCAGGTTTAACAGTGCTATTTATTTCATTCTTTACCAAAAGTTTGTGGATGATGGTGTAGCAAGGTCCTTGCTCTGGGACCTCTGAATCCTAGATCAGAATGAAAAGAAAAGCAAGGCTTCCTATTTTCTGCATTTTCCTCTCTATGTTCTGCACTTTCACCACCACAGAAAATACAACTGAGGCTAGCAGACCGAAGTACTTACCATTTGGGCCACTAGATGGGGATAAAGATTCTTTTTAAAAAACTGGTAATTTGGGAAACTGGCACGGAGGGTTCCTTAGAAGCTTGAGAACAAAATCTCTTTGTAAACAATGAAAGGATTCACTCATGGGGCTAAGTGTTAACCAGTAAAAATTACAATAGAAATAAACCAATAAAACATCTCAGCTTCTAGCTGTGGGATCTTCTCAAGGCTACTCCTTGTATCCTTCTAGAAGGTTCTAAGGCTCCCTGCCCTCTCTGATGTCAAAGAAAGCCTGCTGGTGTCACATGGGACATCCTGTCAGCAGGGTGGGGTGGGGGTCTGCTGGTGCACTAGAGCCCAGGCCAGCCTTCCTGGCTTGGGTAGTGACAGGTAGTTTTTCCTGGATTACAGTGTGGTATCTCAGTCCAGTTAACCGGCAGTAATTTGCCGTATTATTGCAGACCACGTGCCCTCTAGTTCTCTGTACAATGAGGGTTGCAGGGTCTCTAGGAAACATCCCTGGGAAATGCTGCACTAGAATGAACTATTTTTCCTATATTTGAGTTTTTCCAAAATGATCTTGTAAAAAAATGGAGATTGGGGGTGCTCAATTCCTAGGCTTAAAGAAGACCGTAAAGCCCAGCCTAAGTCTGACCTTTGAGTTGTTTCATCCACCAGGCGAGGGCATAGACAACTTATTCACCTGTAAAATAGAGATGGCAACATGTGCCTCACCTCCCTGTTTAAAATAAAAAAATAAACAGAAAGATACTAGATAGGACCTTGCAAAACAGAAGTAGGAACCATTACTCTAAACTAAGGCTTCCCAGGACTCCACACGGACCCAGTGGTAGCTTCATTCCTCCTTGGAAGCTAAATTTCCTTAGCTCAACTCTCCAAAGTGTGTCTAAATAATTCCTAAATGAAGACGAAATATCCCTTCCTAGCCTGTGGACTATTTCCTGCTCAAATAGTGAGAAATGATATTTCTCGCCATTTGGGAGCGCAGTGTCCCATTTGGGTGATAGAAATGGTAACCATATACTGACCCCACACCCAGCCCCTCTGCCACCAGTGCCAGTGCCTCACAATGTCAGCTCATTTCACCTTGACAGAAACATTTTCAAATACGTTGGAGACTCCAAAGATGATGCTCTGAACACAGGCCGCCACCTCCCTGGAATCGACATTCCCTCTCCTTGCCTGAGACTGGCGCTGTCCAATTCCACGGGTGTGGGGCTCAGCCTCCACCCACTGAGGTTTCTGCACTGTAGGAAGTCCCAGCATGTGGCCTCCCAAAAGAAAACATCCAACGGCACAGCCTCTTCCTTGGAACAGCAGAAATCCATCTGTTCCTGATGCCCTGCTGACATCAGCTCTCTTCCTTACCCCAAGTTTCTTTAGGTTGCTGGGCACATGGGAAGCTACCAAATTGTCTGGCTGTCACCAAGGCCAGATGCATGGCAGGAGTATCCTTGGATGTCAGGGCCTGCCTGGCAGTTTCACCTGCTCCCTTCACTGATGTGCCTTCAGAGTAAGAGATAGGCCATCTTGTCCCCACTGGCCCTTAGAAGAAAATAAAATTCACATTATACTGCTCTGAGGAATAATGCTACCCTTTGTCACTAATTAATTCATGTTTTAATGCTTGAGTTTTAACATTTTTTTCAAAAGATATTTCCTTCAATTTCCTAGAATGATTACTGTGGCCAAATATTTGATTTCTCAACTTCCATCTCCTGCTTTGTTACCACTACATGAATAGCAAATATGCCAAATTCTTTTGGAATATTTCGTATATTAAATCCAATTAATCCTCAATTTAATTTATTAATTTAAATGAATCTCAATCAAAATGTAATGACTTTTTTAAATAAGAGGGACTTAAGTTTCACCTGGAAAAATAAAACCAGTAAGTGTGTCCGTGAACTTTTGCAATACAATATCCAGATAAATTTTAGTAAAACATATTAAAGTATGTTTTAAAACTTTAATACTTAAAACAATATGACACTGAATCAAAACAGGATATAGATCAAGAAACAGAAGAGAAACACCATAAACAAACAACTTGTAAAAATTAGTCCATAACAAAGGAATCATTTCAAATCATCAGGAGAAAGTTGGACTTTTCAATCAAGTACTGAAACAGCTATTTATTTGTTAGAAAACAAAATGAGAACTCTATTGCACTGTAGCTCCAATAAACGCAGGAGCTTGGAAATTTAAAGGCAAGAAAAGAAAATATAGAATTCAAAAACAAGTATAAATAAACATTTATATCATTTGCCAGGGAGTGGGATGAAAAGATTGTCTAAACATGATTCCAAAAGCTAGAAACCACATAAGAAGACTAAAGAGCTTCACTAAATAAAAAATAAAAATATCTCTCCATTGAAATGACCTTCATACACAAGGTCCGAAGGTAAATGCTTACCTGGGACAAAATTTCATCAACATACAAGACAGCCAATGAGCAAATATCCTGACCACTTAAAGAGCTCATGAGACAGGAGGGGGAAAAATGGACCTCCTAATGCAAAAGCAGGCCAAGGACACAAACACACAATTCACAAAAATAATGACAAACACAAATAAAAATTCCACCTCACACATGATCCGAAAGATGGAGCTAAAACAGCAATGAGATATCATTTTTGTATACTACATATCAAATGATCAGTCATTTAAAAGTAAATTTAAAAGATAATCTCTAGAGTTAGGAACTGTGTAGGGAAACACCCTCACTCACTCCTGGCAACAGTGTCAAATGGGTGTAACCCTTCTGAAGGTAGGTTGGGAATATGCTTTCAAAACCTGAAAAACAAGCATAGCCCTTTTTTTTTTTTTTTTTTTTTTTTTTGGAGAGGGAGTCTCACTTTGTCGTACAGGCTGGAGTGCAGTGGCGTGATCTCAGCTCACTACAATCTCCGTCTCGCAGGTTCATGTCATTCTCCTACCTCAGCCTCCCAAGTAGCTGGGACTATAGGTGCCCGCCACCACGCTGGCTAATTTTTTTTTGTATTTTTAGTAGAGACGGGGTTTCACTATATTAGCCAGGATGGTCTTGATCTCCTGACCTCATGATCTGCCCGCCTCGGCCTCCCAAAGTACGGGGATTACAGGCGTGAGCCACTGCACCAGGCCGAAAGAAGCATACCCTTGACTCAGCAATTTTATACTAGAAATGTTACCTAAATTATGTCAAAGATTATAATTTTGGATATCCCCAAAGATTTACCTATGAAAATAGTTATTGTAAATGCTATGTAAAATGTTTTTACATAAAGAAACATTTATTTAGTAAATGGGATTGACTGAAAAAACTATGATACCTGGAATATTATGTAGCCATTAAAAACAATATCATGGAAGATTATTTTATGATATGGATCATTATATAGTCAGTGTTACCGGAGAGTATATGTACTATAGCCTTAGTGTGGTTTTTAAAAGTACATACGAATACCTATAAGAACAAACAAGGCATAAAAGATACACAACAATCCGAGTGCAGTGGCTCACTCCTGTAATCCCAGCAGTTTGGGAGGCCGAGGCGGGCAGATTGCTTGAGGTCAGGAGTTCAAAACCAGCCAGCCAACATGGTGAAATCCTGTCTCTATTAAAAATACAAAACATTAGCCAGGCATGGTGGCTTGAGCCTATAATTCCAGCTACTTGGGAGGCTGAGGCATGAGAATTGTTTGAACCTGGAAGGCAGAGGTTGCAGTGAGCCAAGATCGCGCCACTGCACTCCATCCTGGGCATAGACTTTGTCTCCAAAAAAAAAAAGAAGATACACAACAGAGTTTAACTGGGCCTATCAGTGGGTATGGGATGGGATTATGGGTGAATGGGTGATGTTAGCATTTTTCTTTATTTTACTTACCTATGTTTTCTAAACCTCCTGCAATTAACATGTATTACTTTGGTAATATGGAAAAATAATAAAGGTTGTTAAACTGAAGGGTTTGTGCATAACCTAAAACCATACTGGAGGAGTTCTCAGCTCCCCAAGGTGATCTCTGAATAACTCACCAAAGGTGGAGTCTTCCCCAAGCTCCTTCCCGTATTTCAGCATACAGTCCCCCAGCAAGCCTTCCGTCTGCGGGTATCCTGTGGTCTTCACCTGCCCTCGGATCTTAGACACAGTGTTCAGCATTCCTAGCTTAGCTCTGTATGCTTAAAAACATTGTCATTTGTAATCCTTTAAAGTTACAAGTTGGAGTGACAGGTACATAGCATTTAATAAACGCAGCTGCCAAAATTGAGGTCACCTTAAACAAAATGCCAGAGACCTGAGGCCTGAAACAATTGTGTGTCAACTATTTAATTTTCTCATGTAATTTTCTAGGTTCTTTCCAAAGGTGGGTGCTAAGTGCACTGTTCCACAGCCACGATGAACCATAGAAATGATGGCGCACATCAGCTGGGCGCAGTGGCTCACACCTGTAATCCCAGCACTCTGGGAGGCCAAGGCAGGCGGATCACCCTGAGGTCAGGAGTTCAAGACCAGCCTGACCAACATGGAGAAACTCCATCTCTACTAAAAATACAAAAAATTAGCCAGGCACGGTGGCACATGCCTGTAATCCTAGCTACTCGGGAGGCTGAGGCAGGAGAATTACTTGAACCCAGGAGGCGGAGGTTGCAGTTAGCCAAGATCGCGCTATTGCACTCCAGCCTGGGGGACAAGAGCGAGACTTAGTCTCAAAAAAAAGAAAAAAAAAAAAAAAGAAATGATGGCGCACATTGCTGACTTCAAATAATAGTGACCAGGCTTTTGTGAGCACCACCCCTTGGGTGAGACCCTTTGGAAAGCTTGCAGCTGCTAACACGTGAAGTCAGACACTGACACCTGTGTGACACTGACATGCTTTTTTTTGTTGTTTAAATGTAAACAAAAATGGAATTACCGAGGAGGATGTTTCAAACAACCAACTGGTCATTCACACACACACACACACACACACACACACACTGTGCTCCCAAGGACTGATTCAGCCTAATGATTTTCAGTATTATGGGAGGCAGGTGCTGCTGTTTAGGAGGCAGAATCATAGGAGGAGACAGACCACCCACCCTTAGTGAATGCTAGCCTTGTGTGGCTGGTCCCAAGGTGCAGCTCAGCCCCTACTCCCTAGGGAGGTGATGGGCATCACTGCGTCTTACCTTGCTTTCCTTCCTCTGACTCAGGCACTGAGTATTTACTCGTTGTTGCACTGGGCCCTGTGCAACAACACACTGTGCTCATTACCGGGACTCCAGAGACAGCCTTTGCCCTCAAGGAGCTCAAAGTCTAGCTACTGGGAGGCAGAATATACAGGACGTAATTATGAAAATAAAGTCCCGTGCGGTGCAAGGCAAGGGAAAGGCAGCAATATGCTGAAGAAAGATGGAAAGTACAGAGAATAGTATAGAGAACAGTGTCAGTAACGTGTAGAAGAGGGAATACTGTGGCATAATCAGTGGACAAAGAGTAGGCTTGTTTGACCTAAAAAGATATTAATACAGGACAAAGTGGGAGACAGCTATGGGAAAAAGTGACTATGATTGAAAATGTGACTATGAAAATGTGACCAAGCTAAGGATTTGAGATTTCATCCTGTAGGTGAGAGAGTGAATCACATACTAGTTTGTGGTATTTGAGATACTTTTAGGTGGTCAAGAGATACACTTTTTTTCCTACTGTAATAATTTTGTACTTATTTTTAACGTATTTTAAATCAGTGCTTCTCAAACTTTAATGTGTATGTAAATAATCCAAGGATCTTGTTAAAATGTAGAGTGATTCCATCGGTCTGGATTGAGCTTAAGATTGTGCATTTCCAGCAATAGACCGCACTGAGAGTAGTGACATTCACAGTGCCAGCTGTGAATGCCACTTACATTCACCTGACATTCACAGTGCCAGCCTTTTTTGTTGTTGTTTTGAAACAACAACTGTTGCCCAGGCTATAGTGCAGTGGTGTGATCACGGCTCACTGTGACCACAAACTCATGGGCTCAAGCGATCCTCCCACCTCAGCCTCCTGAATAAATAGGGCTACAGACGCATTACCACATCTGGCTAATTTTGAAAATGTTTTGTAGACATAGAGTCTTGCTACATTGTCCAGGCTGGTCTTGAACTCTTGGCCTCAAGCAATCATTATGCCTTGGCCTCCCAAAGTGCTGGGATTACTGGCATAAGCCACTGTGCCTGGCCAGTGCTGGACTTTTGAACCTCACATTTATCCTCAAAGCATTTATCCTCCAGGTCCCCAGGCCCAAAGGCTTCACTCCCACACACCACACACACACTCTTTCTCTCTCTCTCTGTCTCTCTCTCTGCCCATCTTTCCCGCTGTTGGAATGGGGTGTGGGATGCAGCAGGCATATGGGTGAGAGCCATTAAACTGAATAAGAGGTTGCTAGGGCTGCCTCTTCTCTAGGAATAACCAGAGACCTCTAGCCAGTGGACACTTTTATTGTTGGCCAACACCTCCTTATCCCATTCAAGAGTCAGCTGGTTGAAGGTGAAACATTTGTTTGATTTCATAGTGTATTCCAGCACCCCAAAATCCTCTAGTGCAGAGAAAGCACTTATTAAATATTTGTTGACTGATATATCAGGAAAAGCAATCTGTGGGGCTGATTTCAATCACTGATGTGGCCAGGGAGGAGAAGATACATTTTTACGGTTTTCAAAGCTATTGTCACCAATACAATTGTAAAGAACTTTAGACCTGCCTGGATACATCTGATAAAATTTATATTCTTAAATTTTTACTTTCTCAATTTTCAAATGGTTAGGTTTGTGCTGATTTCTACAGTCAAGGGAATCACAGGAACTCCACGCAAATAATAAATTCCTAAAAAGGAAAGGCGGCTTCAGAAATCCACAGATTTCAAGGCTTAGGTGCCCTCTATTGGTTCTTATAATTTACAACCTGGGAAAATCTGCTGCTTGGGGACCTAGAAACCCAGACCTGCAGTGTGACCCTGGATTTATGCAGTCTTTCGTATTCACTATATCTTGTTTCTCCAGCATTTAAGCCATGAAGAGAAAGCTCTTTCAAATTAACATATACCTCTATGTATATACACAAGGGCAGAATTTTTTAAAAAAATTATAAAGAGGAATAAAGAAGAAATAAGGGAGTAAGAAAATATTTGCCAAATGTTTAGTGGCTTTCTGAAGCAACTCATAAAAAAAACCTTTGTTCAGTGCTCCCTTGTTGCTACGACCAGCACTCCATTCGGATGACGTCAACTGAAGTTCACAAATATAGCTGTTCTGTTTCTCATCAATAGGACTGAATGCAACTACCTTTGGTCACTGGAGACTCAGCTTTAAAAACTGAATTTCATTATTGGGATGCAGATGACATTGTTTCTACATTATGTCAACTAAACACCAAGTAAACATGGATTATTAGGGTCTGTGACAGCAAATGAACAAGAGAATATTTCAACTTTACCTGGATTTGGCTGAAGATATTCAGTGGTTTTTGACAGAATTTCTGCAACAGCTTTATTGGTAACATCTATTTTCTTAAAAGCAAAATTTTAAAAAGTTAGTAAATGACAAACTCAATAAATTCACAAAAGAACAAATAGAGGAGTAATTTTCATTAATTTAATTCTTCTAACATCATTATGATGATTTTAATCCAAATGAACGTTTTCAACATTTTTGAGAGATGCAATATTTTCTCACTTTCTGATTTTTGGAACATCACCTCCTTCCAGTGATGTTGGAGAACATTAATTTACTTTTCCTTTTAACATTAAAATGAATATTAAGGTAATATTTAGAAAATCTGGAAAAGTTATTATGCTCCACTAGATTATCAGATATACTTGGAAGTCTCTCAAAACTAACGCTAGACATGAACCAAACTCTCCTTATCTGCTGGGTGAACTTGAATTTCTATACTTATATAAGGATGCCACAATAATGATCCATATTAGCAGCTGCCTCAGTAATCAACAATAAAATAATCATAATCATTAGCATTATAATACAGTGAACATACTCATTTGTGCTACGGTCAGATGTTAACATCAAAGTTTTCCCCAAATGTTCCCTGAAAGTTAATTAACCCTTTCTGGTTAAGACTGAATCTTTCCTTCTGCAAAACCATTCCTGGACTTTCTGGTTCTTAGTTAACCAGAGAGCTAATATGGGAATAAACAATAAAGTTAAAATGCGAGTTGCAATAGCTTTATTTATACCATCAATAGGCCAAAAGAAAATGTAAAGAAAAGATCTCATTCATAAAAGCAATAAAATGCAGTAACAAAGAATAACCATTATGAGAAATTCACAACACCTATTTGAAAAACCACATTCTTAGATGGGAAAACTCAGTTTTGGAAAGATATGCATTCTTCCCAAATCAACATGCAAAATTCATTCAAATCCCATCATAATTTCAATTTTTTCTTTTTTTTGTTAAAATTTGGCAAACTGATAAAGTGAGTCTTCATACTATATACATGATTTAAAATATCAACCTAAAAAAACCAGACTATAAAACGACTAACATATAGAGGACAGTATTTTGAAATACTGGAGTGGAAAGAAACTTCTAACCAGGACCTGAAATTCAAATGTCATAAATAAAAAGACCAAAATTCTGACTCCATAAAAACTCAAAAACTGAACACGAAAAGATACGGCATGTGACATTTGCCAAAAGTGGCAAACAAAAATATATAAAAGACAAAGGGTTCGTATCCATAATATTCAAAACTCCCATTTAAACAAACAAGAAAGAAGGAAAAGGCTGGGCATGGTGGCACACACCTGTAATCCCAGCACTTTGGGAGGCTGAGGCAGGTGGATCACCTGAGGTCAGGAGTTCAAGACTTGGCTGGCCAACATGGTGAAACCCTATCTCTACAAAAATGCAAAAATTAGCCGGGCATGATGATGGGTGCCCATAATCCCAGCTACTCAGGAGGCTGAGGTGGGAGAATCGCTTGAACCTGGAAAGCGAAGGTTGCAGTGAGCCGAGATCACACCACTACACTCCAGCCTGGGCAACAGAGCGAGACTCTATGTCTTAAAAAGAAAGAAGGAAAAGAGGAAAAACACAAGCTGCCTACAAAGATTTGAAAAGAATATTCAGAACTGTAAATAAAAAGGAGATACTTTACATTCTCCAGATTGATAAAAGCATTTTTAAAATCAGTTATACTCAATATCAGGTATTATATGGGTGTGGAGTAATGGGTCATTTCATACACAACAGGAATGCAAAATGATATGTTTTTGGAGGTCAAGGGAGAAGTTCTTATTAATGGACGTATTAATGAGCCAGGTATTATACTTCTAAGGATTTAACCTTTTAGAAACACACCAATAAATTGCGGTGACGGAAAAACATGTTTGTTAGGCCATCTTATGTAATATTGAAAATGGAAATCAATAGGAGACTGATTGGATAAATTATGAAACATCCAAGTAAAGGAATACTCTTTCATCATAAGGAAAAAAAATAAGGAGGATCGACATTCAAAGTACATACAAAGGAAGAAAGCAAGCTGCAGAGTGATTTATAACAGAAGACAGATCATTTTTGTAATTTAGAGAACTATGATCCTGCCGGGGTCACAAGTTTGCAAGCAAGCAATCTTATCCAGCCTGAAATCGCATTTGTTCCCCTTAGCTAAATACATTAATTTGGACTAAATAAATTAATCTGGAGCCCCAGGAAAGTTTTAAAAGACAGTACAGAAATGATAAAAAAAAAAAGAGTCAAATCTATATTACTGATATACGTGTGCTGTGTGTGCAAGTGGGCATGTGCGTGTGTGTTTGGCCTAGTAACAAGTTTTGTGACTTTGAGATCTCTTTGGTACGTTCAGCTATTTGCCAAGATCGTTAAAATGTTTAAGAGAATCTGATAACCTAGATATTTATGTCTTATTAGTCACAAGAAATGTTAAGGGCTTAGGAAAACGCTGTTAATAGATTTTATGTGAAGTTTGAGGGAGTCCTATACATTGCCTTTGTAATTATAGCTTGAAATGTCTAAGGGAATTTACTTAATTATAGAACTGGTGGTAAATATTTAAGGATTGAATCTGTTAAGCTTATGTGTTAATTAATGCAACCTTGAATGAAAATTAACTATAATGATTATCATCTTATAGCAAAATTACTTAAATTTGGAAATAAGATTCGTAAGTTCAGCTTAAAGCTTAAGAAAAATGAGGATTTTAGATTTATAATGTAACAAATTAGATATTAGTTAAAACATAGAGTGTTCCCTTTGATATATACAACACTTTTTGGACATGAAAAGCCATCAGAAAGCTGAGTCACCTCTGAAAGAAGATGATGATGATGATGATGAGAGGAATTAGAATGGGGACATTTTCTACTTCAGATCTTTTTTTTATAACTTTTGAAACAAAAAAGCCCAAGAAACAAATGACCATAAACTTGCAAGGGCCTCGTAGGCCCTGACATGCACACACTGGAGCTGCCTCCACACCAGCTCAAGCATCAAAACTAGAAATAAACCCTTTACAAATTGAAGAGTAAATATGCTGGCTAATGTGGAGTCAAGATGAGCATTAAAAACAAAACAAAACAAAACAAAACAAAACAAAAAAAACAACAAAAACTCATGTAGCTTAAAAACAAACAAAATCTCCCTCCTAGAATAGCTAAGGACACTATTTTGTGTGTGTGTGTGTGTGTGTGTGTGTGTGTGTGTGTGTGTGTATGTGTCTGTTCACATCTACCAATTGCTATGAAAATATCTTGCCAAACCATTAAGAAAAATAGAGGAAAGCAGAGTGGTAAAAATTATTTTTGTGAAGTCAACCTGGTATGGCAGCATCTTGGTTAGTTAAATCTGGAATTTCTGTTTAATGCTGGCACCTTGCCCATGAGGTGTCCCAAGGGCTGTGCCACTGACTCCCTTAGGCCCAGCCCCTGAGTAAGACAGCTGCTAGCAACTCTCATTTCTGACACTTATTTACGGCATTCTCTTTAAAAAATGCTGTCAGTGGGCATATCCCCTTTCTTCTTCTTTATGTAATTTATTTGTGTTTTTCCTTTTTCTCCCTCTTGGCCACACTTGGTAGAGGTTTGTTGCTTTACAGCTTTCCTAAAGCTCTTGGCTTTGTAGTTTCGACCTTTTGTGATTATTGTTTTCTATTTCATTAATCTCTTTTTTTATCCATATTGATTTCTACCTTCTACCTAGAGTAACTTAACTTGCTGTTATTTTCCTAGCTTCTTGAATTGCATGATTTATTCACTTTCTCCCAACATTTATTTTCTTTAAATACATTTACAGTTTAGCCACATATCACGGGCTTTGACATACAGAATTGTCACTCATGCCTAAATAACGTCATTTTACTTTCCATTTCCTCTTTAAACTAAGAATTACTCTTACACATTTTTAAATTTCCAAACATCCAGAATTTAGAAGCTCTACCTTCCCTTATACTTCTTGTGTTCTATGGTATCACTTGGGGAAATTTATCGAGTTTTTTTTTTCTATAACCTAGTACATAATTGATTACCGTATTTGTCCCAAAGGAATTTGAAAACTATGGACATTCTCCATTTGGGGAATGCAGATATCTATATTTATTTATAATCAAAGATATTAATCATATTTTATGCAAATCCTCCATGAGCCTATTGATTATTGTCAGTTTAATCTATTATTTTATGAGAGAGGTATGTGAAGTCTACTTATATTTTTATCAACTCTCCATTTATTTCTGACAGCTTCTACCTTACAAATTCAAATGCTATGTTATGTAGTGCAGAATGGTTCATAACTATTATAATTTCCTGATAGACTACATTGACTGTATCTTTTATAATTAAAAGCTTTTAAATTTAGTGCTTTTCTTGCATCAAATTTTATTATGATTTTACTATTGTTCCTCTATTTTATATTGTTAGCATTAATTATAGAATATTTTTTCCCACTACTTTGGCATTTCTGTATCATTTTTAGGTGGATCTAATACCATCTAATGCATCTCTTCTGGAAGGTTTTTAAAACTTCTGGTCATCTATTATATGTTTCCATGCTTTTCACTGCTGTAATAAAACAGATAATAGATTTTATGTTTCTTCTGTAACTCACTGGGGTTTTTGGAGGTAAAAGCAGGTAAGCAAGAAGGATCTCAATCCATTAACTGAAACTAAAACTCTTGAAAAATGCTTTAAAATCTAACATTTCAACTAAATCATTTTGTTAGTAAAGCTATACATTACATATTTGTATATTGAGTTTTTTTAAGTAATTTAAGATACGTCAATGGTGTGAACATGTTTCCATGGTTTAAAGGTTCAGAAATTAAGTTTTTTCAAAAGCAAAAACAAAATAAGTTTTTCCCCCTCAAGGCATTAACATTTCTAGACACTCAATAGCTCTCATCCAGAGAACAGAGAACTCCCTGGAAGATGAGCTGGCCAGAGCCAAAGTATCCTGAGGAGATACTCTCCGGGGCGGTGGACAGCCTGGGGCTGGACTTCCTCCCCCAGCACCTGCTGACATCTCTGCTACCTACTGTGTCTGCAGCCTTGATGTTACACTTGAGGGTGGATGCCTTGTGTCATTTCCTCCCTCTCTCCTTTGACAGATGGGGCGAGGCGGGTGTCTAATTATTAAAACAAGGCTATGTTTAAGGGGCCCAGACAACGAGGAAAGAAACAGTATGTTGTTAATACTGGTGGTTCTAGTTCTGCCTCCACATGAGCAACTCCACACAGCTGACTGGGAAATATGTTAACGGACAGACACGATACCATTTTTCTTTGGAACATGTTACAATCATTTCTGTCCCAAGCCCATCATATTTTTTGTAAGTTATTTCAAATATGTTAATGTTTGCATAATTCTCACAAAATCCATTTGAGACAAACAGGGCACACTTATCATCTCTGTATCAGTTCAAAAAGATGAATTCACTTATCCAAGTTCCCACACTCTGGTTCTAGTGGCAGAACCAGGATAAAAGTTGTTTGCTATGCAGCTCCTGCAACACATGGGAGCAGAACCCGAGTCTTCCACACGGTAAATAAATCATTATGCATTTGAAAAATCTTGTCCCAGAAATACATTTTGATTCTCCAAAATATATACTACCAATTACTTTGGCCTTGCAGTAACTGCCAAGATTGCCCATCTTTTGCACATTCTGACTTCTGGCCACTAGAGGGTACGAGTTAGCCACATCGATCTCATTACTCGACCTGCGCAAACTGGATGTAGCTACAGGGGGAGGATCTGATTTGGGCTGGAATGTGGGAAAGCATTGCCTCGTAGGATTGCATAATCCACACCTATATTTAAACATCCTAGATTTCCACTCGAATATCCTTTACAATAGCAGTATATCTCATATCACAATGAAAGTCAGTTTCTAATCAATTTACAAATTAAAATGCTCTCTTACCCTTTCCATGTCAAGAAATTCATCATCTAGTTTAGTTCCTTCAGCACCACTTATTTTTTCACTAAATAGCTGCAGAAATAAACATAAATAATTGCATTGTACAATGATTTCTTGTCACAGTTTTTGACCTAAATTGTTAAAAACAGAAACAAACTTGGATTCAACTTGTTGGATTTTTTGAACTAAGTCCTTTAAGAAAATTGTTGGAAGGGGTAACCATATCTAAAGGCATAGGAAGACATACATTTCTCATGCAGTCAACAGATATTTATTATGCACCTACTATGTGTAAAACACAGGGTAAGTGCTGTAGGACAAAGACACGAGAGATACTTGTCATCAAGGAACACACAGTTCACCCAAAGAGTCAACACACAAACATTCAACTAAAAAACAAGGAAAGAATAAGAACCATTAAAAAATAATAGTACTAGAGACAAATTATTGTAAATGCACTAAGTGGTAGTCACTTCAGTGATGCACAGAATGGACTTTGAGAACCCAAAGCACTGGGAGTGGGTTCATGCAGGATCTGTTTCCTAGAAGATGTGGCATTTGAGCTGGCATTTCAAGGATAGGGAACATTTCATCGGGCAGCATTGAAGAAAAGGCCTTCTGGGATGAGGCACCATGGAAAAAAGAGCCAGGGGCAGGAATGGATATGGCAGGTTTTCTCAGTCCCGACTCTATTGATATTTATAGCAGATAATTATATGTTGTGGGGGCTGTCCTGTGCACTGCAAGATGTTTAGCAGCATCCTTGGTCTCTACTTGCTAAAGGCCAGTACTGCAAGCATGGACACACACACACACACACACACAAACACACACACACTTGTAACAACCAAAAATGTTGCCCAAGAGCTGAAGACAATTTGTGTATGGCCAATGTGCTCAAAAAACATCAATAAATTGTGTTTAACTGTGAAAACTAGTGCACAAGGGAGAATGGATGAAAATAAAATCTGAAAGTTACACAACGCCCAGAGCACACAGATTCTCAAATGCCAAGCTAAAGGGTACAAGTTAGAGATCCCTAAAGAGTCTTCATCAAACACAGAGAAACCCTTTAGAAAAGCAAGTCTGCCACCAGTAGGGTTGGATTAAAGAACAAGGAAGACAAATTGGAAGAAAAAAGTATGTTCAATCATTTTCTTTAGCAAAATACATTAACATAATCTACACCCTTAAAATAGTAATATGAATATTCAAATCCATAGTAAGGGAGGTGCCATCAATTAATGGTGAAAAGATTGCAGGTTGTTTTAAATGCAAGTGTAGTTACTACTACTATCACACATGCGGTATTACTATTTAATAGGAACAATATAAGTGGAGACAGTATTTTACTTAAATTCGAAGTGTGAGAAGGAATTTCTTGAAGACAACAGCTAGAGAAGACTACAAAATTGGCCAGGGTTCTCCAACCTCCCTGTCCTGCGTCTTTACAGTTTCTCCCAGCTAGAGTTGGAGTCTATCTCCCCACCTAGTAAATCTGGGCTGGGCTTGTAACTTGTTTTGACCCCACAGAAACAAGCCTGGCTAGGCAGGAAAAGATCCTGTGTGCTTCCACTCACTCTCTAGAAACACTGTTGCTACCCTGTGAACAAGCCCAGGCAAATTAACTGAATGGAGAGAAACAAGTGGCCCAGACACCCCCCAAGGTACAACCAGTCCACCCTCAGAATCAGAGCCACTCAGCTGACCTGCGGGTGACTGCAGTAACGTGAGAGACCCCAGCCGAGATCAGCCCCATCTGCTGAGGCATGGGAACAGGAGTTCAATAAACGGTATTGCTTAAAACCACTGAATTGGGGTGGTTTGCCACATAATAGAAGTTATCTGGTACACTGGACAAGAATCCTTACTTTTCAGATTGAGTACAGCAGTCAGAGAGAATTATCCCAATGCCTTGATACAAGGTATAACTTCCAATAGAAAAAATCAAAAATTTCATTTCCACACACCAAGCAGTGTTTTAACAGATGTATCCATCAGCAGTTAACTCTCCTAAACATTTTTGTTGTTGTTATTCAGTAGTGAAATCATCCAACATATTGGTTCTCAACTTTGGAGGTAATAGCCTGAGAATCTAAGGAAAGTGACACAATCTCTCCTGGGGTGGGGAGTGGCACCTCCACGTTTTGTTGCCATGGTAAATTGCAAAAGTGGTCACAGGCTTTGCACCTCCTCCCATTAAGAAGTCTATTTTTCCACCCTTCGACTTGCTTTGGCCAATAGAAGAGTGTAAACCACACTGTGTGGCTATAAAGTCCCAATCAGTACTCACAAAGAGGCTCTGTAGATACTTCTGCTCACTCTGTGAGGTCCACTGTAACTACTTCCACGTAAGTCTAGGCTGCCTTGTTGGAGAATGAAAGATCATGTGGATCAGAGATCAGCCATCCTACCTGAGCAACCTCAGACCATCAAGCCCTCAGCTCACCTGGCAGCTGACCGGCAACAGGTGACTGAACCCAGCAGAGATCAGCCACACCAGCACATGCACCCACCCAGTGCTCCCAGCCCAAATTGCTGACCCACAGAATCATAAACTAAATGAACATTTTTTCGGTCTTAAGTCGCTTGTTTTGGGATGGTGGGTTATATAGCAAAAGCCTACTGATAGAGTGGCCTGCCATTTCCTGTGACTATTGAAACCACAGAAGCCCACACATAGATCCACGTTTTAAAATAACTATTTGAAAATCCCTTTGGCTTGGAGAGTTAGACCCGAAATCTCTTTAATCCGAACCAGTTCTCACTCATTCAGGTTTTACTTGTTCTATTTTCAGAAACCAAAATGTCTAATAGAAGGAGTAGTGTTTCTACTTTCAAGAACAGAAACTAGTGTCATGAATATATCTTGTTTGAAAAGACAACATGTGGGATCATTTTCAACAGGAGTCACAGGTAAGAGTCATCATTCATTTCTGCTTTTCCTGAATTTCCCAGTGATGTTTAGCTGTTTTGATACATTAAGTATAAATACACACATAGCATTAGCTGCTTAGGCCACTCAATTATATTTCAGAGGTCAGTCAAGGAATAAATATTGTTTGTTGAGCATCTACTATGTGCAGGGACATGACTGGTACTTGGGATAGAAAGATAAAAAAGAGATGTGATTCCTACAGGGCACCTGGCCTCATTCCAGGGTTACAGGGTTATTTCCTTTAGGTGCGGGAAGCTAAATATAAATACTCAAGCTTCTATTTCTGGTAAGATGACTATTCAAATTCAACTCTGATGCACTTCCTATGCTCTGAATACAAATCAAGGATAGATTAAATATCAAAATGTGTACTCCTATGCCTTCAATATGTAGCAAGGATAGATTAAATATCAAAAAAAGAAAACCAGAAAGATAAGCAATGCTCAAAACCAGAATAAACATTTTTGTGAACCTGAAAATGAACAGAAACACAACATGATGAACAAGGTTGAGGTCTCAGGCCTGCTGGGCTTCTTGCCTGCACACAGGCTATGACAGCCAGCAGTCTGGCTCCTGCTGCGTACAAAACGATCTAAAATAGTGCTCCATGAGACCAGAGTCTGGGTTCAAGTTCTGCTTACAGTTGGGGATGGAAAAGCAAATGAGGCTGGAAAAAAAAATTCGGATGCAAATCTCTGTCTGATGCTACCACATGTGGCAATCTGCAGGCCCAAAGAAACTGAAGGACAAAAAATAAGTCAAGTCACACCTCCTCCCCACTCCAGCTCTGTGACTGGATCCAGATATCCCCAGTATTACCACAGAACGGAAACCACAGTTTTGTACTGGGGCCTTGGGAAGCTGGGTGGAAGAAGCCACAATCACTAGACAGAAGTGAGCACAAAAGAGGTTAAAATTAAAATTCATCCTAGATCTAAATTATAAGGCACATGAATAAAATATAACACCAAGAAAGACAGCCAAAAAAATCACATAACATAACATAACATAACATAACATAACATAACATAACATAATATAACATAACATGAATTCACTTCTAGTGAAAACTATATTATGAAACAATAATAAAGACTTTTTAATGTGTGTTTAGGATATTATTAAAATGATAGATAAAGGAATAACTTCTATTAATGAAGAGCAAGCAATTATACAAAAGGACAGAAATTTTAAAGATAGACATAAAACATTAGAAACAAAAAGTATTATATAGCCGGGCACGGTGGCTCACACCTGTAATCCCAGCACTTTGGGAGGCCGAGGTGGGTGGATCACGAAGTCAGGAGATCAAGACTATCCTGGCTAACATAGTGAAACCCCATCTCTACTAAAAATACAAAAAATTAGCCGGGCGTCGTGGCGGGCGCCTGTAGTCCCAGCTACTTGGGAGGCTGAGGCAGGAGAATGGCGTGAACCCGGGAGGCGGAGCTTTCAGTGAGCCGACATCGCGTCACTGCACTCCAGCCTGGGCGGCAGAGCGAGACTCCGTCTCAAAAAAAAAAAAAAGTATTATATAGTCATAAAAATGAAAAACCCAATAGATGGGACAAACTCCAGCCTGGGCACAATCAGGAAAGAACTGGTAAGCTGGAAAACATGAAGGAATTTACTCAAAGAACATAAACAGAGACGAAGAGTTTTTTTGAATGAAGTATCAGTTAATCGATATGAAGGATAAGTGAGAGATTCCAAGATATATCCAACAGGCACTCCAGAAAAAAGAACAGAATACAGGAGCATCAATATTTACGAGTAAAATGGCTCTTTTCTCTTCTGTAATTGAAGGAAGTTAGGAGTCTACAGTTTGGAAGTACACTCAAGTACCATGCAAGATGAATATTAACTCACACCCAGACACAGCAAAATCTCAAGAATAAACAATCCTAAAACTATCACAGGGGCAAAAAACATTCAGAGCAACAATAAGACTGACAGCAGATTTCTCTTCTGCAGCAGATGCCAGGGACAATGAAGGAATGGCGTCAAAGTGCTAAAAAGAAATCGGCTAGGCACAGGATTACAGATCATGCCTATAATCACAGCACTTCGGGAGGCTGAGGCAGGTGGATCACCTGAGGTCAGATGTTCGAGACCAGCCTGGCCAACATGGTGAAACCCTGTCTCTACTAAAAATACAAAAATTAGCTGGGTGAGGTGGCGCAATAAAAATCTAGAATTTTCTCTCTCCCTAAACTGTTGTTCAAGAGCAAGGCCGGGTGCAGTGGCTCACGCCTGTAATCCCAACAGTTTGGGAGGCTAAAGTGGCATATCACATGAGGTCAGGGGTTAGAGACCAGCCTGGCCAACATGGAGAAATCCCGTCTACTAAAAACACAAAATAGCTGGGCATAATCCCAGCTACTCAGGAGGCTGAGGCAGGAGAATCGCTTGAACACGGGAGATGAAGGTTGAGGTGAGCCGGGATCGTGCCATTGCACTCCAGTCTGGGCAACAAGAGTGAAATTCCATCTCAAAAAAAAAAAAAAAAAAAAAACAGCTGTATGTGGTGGCACATGCCTGTAATCTCAGCCACTCAGAAGGCTGAGGTGGGAGAATCACTGAACTTGGGAGGCAGAGGTTGCAGTGAGTTGAGATCACATTACAAAATAAAGACATATTCAGACTTCACAGACTCAAATAACAGTGATGCTTAAGTATTACATCAAGGAAATAAAAACCGAACCAAGAGGGAAAGTATGGACCATAGGAAACAATGGTGAGAATAGAAATTGAGAAACTATGGTGGTAAATTTACCATTGAGTAAAGACAAACAAACAAGCAAAAACCAATGTGTCTGAGTTTACACAAGGGTAAAATTAAAACCTTAAGCAATAATAACACAGAAATGGGGAAGGGTGTTGAGTGAATATTTCAAGCATACTAAGATTCACGTGTGTTCAGGAGGAGGTGAGAAATGGATATAACTTTAGACATAATTAAAATAATGCACAGCAGGTATCTGTTATATAACTAATGGTAACTCCTAAAAACACAAAACTATGATACCCATATAGTACTATGCATGTTATAACATAGTATCCATACCAGCACACTGTTAGAAAACCAGTATTTTTCAATCCAAAAGAAAACAAGGGAGAATAAAGGGAGAGGGAGGAAGAAGGAATGGCAAATAGAAACCACAAAATCAGATAGTAATAAATCTAAATAGATCAGTAATGATTATCTATATAATTGGATTAAATTCAACATAACAATAATAGAGTGAATTTTAACAAGCTAGTTATATACATCTTCTAAGAGTCATAACTAAAACACAACACATAGAAAAGACTGAAAAGACAAACTGTACATACTAGGAAAATGCTAATCAAAATAAAGCCTGTAACAATAATATCAGACAAGAACTACCTTTCTTTTTTTGTTTGTTTGTTTGTTTTTGTTTTTGAGACAGGGTCTTGCTTTGTTGCCCAGGCTGGAGTACAGCGGTATGATCTCAGGAGTAGCTGGGACCACAGGGCACACCAGCATGCCTGGCTAATTTTTGTATTTTTGTAGAGATGGGGTTTCTCTATGTTGCCCAGGCTGGTCTTGAGCTCCCAGGTTCAAGCAATCCTCCTGCCTCCACCTCCCAAAGTGCTGGGATTTCAGATGTGAGCCACTGTGCCCAACCTAAGAAATACCTTCCTAAGGCAAAGCATTAATAGGAATAGAGACTCAATGTAATAATAAAAGGAGCAATCCACCAAAATTTTTATAATAATGATACTGTTTCCACTAATAGTATAACCTCCAAAAAATATAAAGCAAAACTGAAATAGTGAAACTGATAAACCCACAATTATAGCAGGAGATTTAATACAACTCCATCAGAAAACTGACATATCAAACATGATAAAAAACTGAAAAAGATATGGATTATCTGAATGACCAAAATAATAACCTTGGTCAAATATTATGCACATATACATATATCCCCTCAGCCAATAAATTTAAAAAATGTATATTCAGAGAGAACATTACAAAAACTGACCATATATTATGTTGCTGCAAAATATTATAAGTAGTGGCAAAAACCACAATTACTTTTGCATCAACCTAATACTAGGTAACAAAGTCAATCAATACCATATAGAGCGTGTTTATTAGGTTTTGGGGTTTTTTAACCATAGTGCAATTAAATTAGGAATCAACAATAAAAATAAGTATATCAGCACAAAATTTTAAAATTCTGTCCTAAATAACAGATTAAAAAGAAAACTCCAATAGAAATTACCAAAAAATTTAACAATAAAAATATTATACATCAAAATCTGTGGTATACAGCTAAAGCTGTATTCAGAAATCAACATATAACCTTAAATACATTTCAAAGAACACCTCAATTTAATGTTTCAAACTGACACCATGTCATCCAATCTAATTTCTAAAACATCTAATATCTCAAGTTGGAAAGTCTACCAACTGTGCCAATTTGCTAGAGATGCAAAGATCAGTCACTCTCACCGGCCCATTGGAAAGCAGAAACACAAACAGCAATCCACAATGAGATCAATACTATTCTGTAATAGAGATGCAGAACTTGCCATTAAAACCCAGATGGAAGGAAGCAATTATATAAATGAGAGGGTGCCAAGAAAGTTCCAGAACAAAGCCTAGAAGGATATATGGAGTTCAACAGGGAGATAAGAAGAAAAGTGGCATTTCTATCAGAAAGAATAGCATAAGCAAAGAAATGGTTGATTAAAAAACAGAGTCCAAATTGATCAATAATGATTATCTACATAATTGGATTACATTCAACATATTAAATAATACTACAGTGGATTTTAAAAATTCAGCTATATGCAGCTTCTAAGAGATGCATACAACATAACAGGAAACAGCATAATAATTCAGCAAGGGTAACGGATATGAAAGACTCAGCTTAAATGAAAAGGAGCAGACAGGCATACATGCAGGGGCCAGACCAAGGGGCTAAACTTCTGGGGACCATGGAGACTTTTAGAAAGGTGAGTGATAAGAACAGATCTGAGTTTCAGAAAGATTAGTCAAGTGGGTCATGAGATAATGGACTGGAGAGGAACCAGAAGGTGGACAGGCAGATCGGTTAGGAAATGACAGGGGACACATAGTTTGAAGAGGTGGAGGTGGAGTGGGGAAAAATGCCAAAATTACATTCTAAAACCCTCTTAATTACCTTCTTCAGCATCAAACACAAGCTACCCTCACTCACCTATTCAGCTTCCCCATCATAAATAATACACCTGACCTTTGCTCACTAGACAGAAGTTGCAAATCAAAAATACAAATGGGTGGCTACTCAATGTGGCTCGTGTGTTCTTCCCCCAGTGGAAAAGAAGATTTCTGCTGCAAATTAGACCGCTCTCAGGTTGCCTTGGTGCTACAGTCAGAGATAAAATCCTTGTTCACCATCTACTTCTTGGCTGCTTTAATTTTCTCAGTAACAGGAAAATGAAAACTATTTTCAAAGACTACAACTGAGCAGTGACAAATTATAAAAGAAATTTATTTGGGAAACATGAAGCTTTTGCATTTGGTGTTTTATCTAGATGTGTTGGATTTTTAATGGTAAACGTTAACACAGCCTTGGCTGTCTTCTTGTGCAAATATCTGTTTTCAAAGAAACCTTGGCATCTCCATCTTCTTCCCTTTCATGAAGCAAGAAATTAAACAGCGAGAAAGCCAGAACCCAGAAGAAAATGTAAAAAAGCAAAATTTATAACTTAGGATTTTAGAAAATGCTCTAGAATAGTATTTTCCAGTATGTGTGCCATAAAACACTAGCTCCATAGGACGTACCTAAGGGTCAGGCAAAGTAAAACAAACAAAAAACCAAAAAGAGCTCTTGGCTATATATATTTGGAAACACAGGGAAAACAAAATTAAGCAGATTTCTTTACTAAAACATTTTCAGAGGCTTTAAAATGGTAATGGAGGGCCGGGCACAGTGGCTCATGTCTGTAATCTCAGCACTTTGGAAGGCCGCAGCGGGTGGATCACCTGAGGTCAGGAGTTTGAGACCAGCCTGGCCAACATGGTGAAACCCCATCTCTAGTAAAACTACAAAAATTAGCCAGGCATGGTGGTGCACACCTGTAGTCCCAACTACTCAGGAGGCTGAGACACGAGAATCACTTGAACCCGGGAGGTGGAGGTTGCGGTGAGTTGAAATCACGCCACTGCACTCCAGCCTGGGTGACAGAGCAAGACTCCATCTCAAAAAAAATAAATAAAATAAAATGGTAATGGGCACTGTGGATTTCCAAAGGGGCACATATATGTAAGATGGGCATTTCCCACAATCACTGGGCTGTGGAAGTTATCTAATAGGAAAATCTCCAAGGACTGATGTTCTAAGGAACACACTTTGAGAAGCCCTGTGCCAAAAATGTCACCCTTTTGAAAGGTTCCTTTTTCTTTCAACCAGTTGGCAGTCATGCTCTGTTGTCATCAGCTTGGAGAATATGGCAATGCAATTTTAAGTATCAATAGTAAAGGTAATATGTAAGTTGTGAACATTAGGGAAAGATGAGTGAAGGGTATATGTGAACTCTCTGTACTAGTTTTGCAACTTCCCTTTCTGTAAGTCTAAAATTTTTTCAAATTTCAAAGTTTAAAGAGATCTCTGAGGTCATCAGAGCAACCAAGGCAGCCAGGATCTGAGGGGCCAAAATCGGGAGGAAGGGAAATGCATTGAGGTGAGTGATACATCTACAGCTGACTGTTCTCTTTGGGAAATGTTCTGTCTTGCAACATAGGACATAAAGTCTGAGCAGAAAGCACCAGCCTGGAACTTGCAGCAGTCTCACTAGGTTGTGTAAGAAAAAAATTTGAATACACTGTAACCAAGGAAACCGGGATATAAGAGGCCAAATTTCTGGGAAAAAGGGAAACATAAAGAAGCAAGCCTGACAAGCTATGTTCAATTTCCTCTTGAGGCTTTTGACAATTCCTAAGCTGAATGCACAAGGCAGAATGATAAGAAACCAGCACAAAGAGGCTGCTAGAAGGCTAAATATCTAAACAGATATTTCTGCAGTATCACAGTGATCAAGAGACAAAAACTGGAGTTCAGGACTGCCCAATAAGGAAAAACATCCGGAGATTTTAATTCATCCCTGAATACCTAAACCCCAGGAGCAAAAGCAAGCAAGGGGACATGCCCTCAGAAAGCCTGGAACGCAAACTTCAATCATTTCAGTCCATCTGTAGCAAGGTTATAAGCCTTTACCCTCATTATCTGCCAGAATAAAACTAGATAATCTCTGGAGGAAGATACATTATTCAGACCTGCTACAATTCTTCATACACAATATGTGCCATTCAAATAAAAACCATTTGGCATACCAGGATACTGAACCAACAATGGAAAACTAAGAAAAGAATAGATGATCCAACTGGTAATCCCAATATTGACATCTGAAATGATTTTTAATGTAACTATGATAAATATGTTGAATAAAATAAATGACAATGTAAATTTTTTATCAAAATTGGAATACATAAAAGAAAGCAAATGATAATTACAGATGAAAATTCAATAACTAAAATTAAGAACCCAACAGAAGTGTTTAATAACAATTAGACATGACAACTGAGAGAATATGTGAACTGGAAGTTCAGTCAGTAGAAAGCATCTAAATTGAAACATAAAGGGAAAGAAGATGAAAAGCACAAAAAAGCACTATAAGCACATCAGACATGGTGAAAATACCTAACACAAGTATATTTTAGAGTTCAGAAAAATGAGAGAGAAACAATATTTGAAGAGGAGAGGGACAATAATTATTCAAAATAGACAAAAGACACCAAGCTACAGATTGAAACTTCTCTATGAATACTAAGCAGGATAAATATGAACATAAACGTACCTAGGCACATTATAGTTAAACGACTGAAGACCAAAGACAAAGAGAAATTTTAAAGCAATCAAAGAGAAAGATACACATTGCATTCAAAGAAGCAGCAAAAAGATTCTTAGCTGATGTTGCAAGAGAAACCAAGGAGCTACAAAACAATGAAATCACATCTTTAAAGTGCTGGCAGAAAATATCTGCCAATCTAAGATTCTATTCCCTGTCAATGAATATATGTCTCAAAAACAGTCAAAGAAATCTTCAGACAAAAGTATTGAGAGAATTCCTCACAACAAACATCAAAAGAAACACTAAAAGGAGGTTTTTTAAAAATTATATATGTAGTGTGTGTGTATGTATTATATATACACACATTTATGTAATATATGTGAATTTATATATAAAAATATATATAAATGGAAACACACACATACATAAAATTTTGTATTATATATACATGCACATATATAAATGGAAACAGATGGAAATAAGAAAATAGGGAAAGAAATGAAGAGCTCCAGAAAGATAAATCTAAGTGAATATTCACAGCTTAAAATAAAAGTAATGTCTTATGAGGTTTTAAATGTATGTAGAATTTCAAAAATGTAAAACTGATAGCACAAAAGCCACCACTAAGGGAGTTAAGTGAGACTCTTGTTGTATGGTCTATTCTATTGCTTGGAAGTCATACAGTACTAATTTAATGAAGACTCCTCCACATTAAAAAATGTGTGTTATAATTTCTAGGATTTCTTTTTAAATAATTATAATATATAACTAGCAAGCTACTACAGTAGTAAAATGGAATAATTCTTTAAAGTGATTAATCCAAATGAAGGCAAGAAAGGAGAAAAAAAGCAATGAATGAGATAAATAGAAAACAAATAATAACATAGCAGATTTAAATGTAAAAATATCAATAATTACATTAAATGAAAATGGACTAAATATTCCAATTAAAAGACAAGAAGCATCAGCCAGGATTTAAAAACAAACAAACAAAAAAGCTACACTAAAGCTACACTATATCCTGCCAATAAGAGATGCATACTAAAGATAATAACATGAAAGGAAAATAAACAGGTGCAAAAAGATACATCAGAAAAACACTAACATTGATTTCTGGAGGAGGAGGCAGAGCAAGATGGCTCAAAAGAACCCTCCAACAATCATCTCCTCTGCAGGAACACCAAATAGAACAACTATCCACACAAGAAAGCACCTTCATAAGAACCAAAAACCAGGTGAGCAATCACAGTACCTGATTTTAACTCTGTGTCAAAGAAAGAGGCACTGAAGAGGGTAGGAAAGACAGTTTTAAATTGCTGACACTACTCCTCCTCCATCCCCCAGCAGTGCAGCATGGCATGGAGAGAGAATCTGTGCACTTGGGGGAGGAAGGGCAAAGTAATTTTGGGAATTTGCATTGGAACTCAGTGCTGCCCTGTCACAGTGGAAAGCAACACAGGCCTTTCCCAGTGTTTCCCACTGGCTTTGGCCAGTGCCCATGGAGGGAGCACTTAGACTAGCCCTAGGCAAAGGGCAATCATCCATCCCAGCAGTCAGAAACAGAAACTGAGTTCTGGCTAGCCCCACCACTGTGGGATAAAGTGTTCTGGGGTCCTAAGTAAACTTGAAAGGCAGTCTAGGCCACAAGGACTGCAATTCCTGGACAAATACTGGTGCTATGCTGGGCCTACAGCCAGTGGAACTAGGGTGCATGCAACCCAGGAAACTTTATTAATAGAGAACTTTCCAGGGAGACACCAGCTGGAGTGGCCAAGGGAGTGCTTGCATCACCCCTTCCCCAACTCCAGGCAATGCAGCTCACAGTTCTGTGAGAAGAGGGAAGTGTAAAGAGGACTTTGTCTTGCAATTTGGATACCAGCTCCGTCACAGTAAAATAAAGCAGCAAGCAAAGTCCTAAAGCCCCCATTTCAGGCCATAGCTTCCGGACAACATTTCTAGACCCATCCTGGTACAGAAAAGAACTCACTACCCTGAAGGAAAGGACCCAGTGTCACAGAATTCACTACCTGCTGACTAACGAGCCCTTGGGCCTTGAATAAACGCCCTTGGGCCTTGAATAAACACCATCTGTAGCCAGGCAGCAGTCATCACAGGCCTTGGCAAGACCTAGTACTGTGCTGGTTTCATGTGTGACCCAGCACATTCTCAGCTATAGTAGCCACAGGGAAAGGCTCCTTCTGCTTGAAGAAAGGAAAGGGAAGTGTAAAAAGGATTTCATCTTGTGACTTGGGTACCAGCAGAGCCACAGTATACTAAAGCACCAAGAGGACTTCTCATTTCCTCAATTCCAGGCCTTAGCTGCTGGAGGGCATTCCTTAATCCACCATGGGCCAGAAGGGAACCCATTGCATTGAAAGGAGAAACCCCGACCTGGCAGGACTCACCATCTGCTGAATAAAGAGCCCTTGGGCCTTGAATAAACATCAGCAGTAGCCAAGCTATAGTTGCCATGGGCCTGGGGCAGTGATTGTCTGGGCAGAGACTCCTTCTTCAGGAAAGGAGAGAAAAAAGAGGTCTTTGTCTTACAACTTGGGTAGCAGCTCAGCCACAGTAAAGCACCAAGCAGACTCCTACAGCCCCCGATTCCAGGCCCTAGCTCCTGAACTGCATTTCTAGATCCACCCTGGGCCAGAAGGAAATCCACTGCCCTGAAGGAAAAGATCCAGTTCTGGCAGGAATCAACTTTTGCTGACTGAAGAGTCCTTGGCCCTTGAATAAACATCAGCAGAATTCAGGAAATAGTTGTAATAGAACTTGGGCAAGACCCAGTACTGCTCTGGCTTCAGGTGTGACACAGCACAATCTCAGCAGTGATGGTCACAGGAGTGCTTGTATCACCCCTCCAATAACTCCAAGAAACTCAGCATGGAGAGACAGATTGCACTGGTTTGGAGGAAAGTAAGGGAAGAGAACAAGAGACTCTACCTGGTAATCCAAGGAATTCTCCCAGATCTTACCCAAGACCACTGAGGCATTTCCTCTACAAGACTGGAAGACTCACAGAGTTACTAGGTTTAGGGCACTCCCTAATGCACATATAGCTGCAGTGACCAAAAACTTCGATCAAATGCTCAATTCCCTTTAAATACTTGGAAAGCCTTCTGAAGAAGGATAGGTATAAACAAGCCCAGATTGTGAAGATCAGAATAAATATCTAACTCTTCAATGCCCAGACATCAATGAACATCCACAAGTATCAAGACCATTCAGAAAAACAAGACCTCACCAAATGAACTAAATAAGGTACCAGTGACCAATTCTAGAGTGATGGAGATATGTGACCTTTCAGACAAAGAATTCAAAAGAGCTGTTTTGAAGAAGCTCAATGAAATCCAAGATAACACAGTGAAGGAATTCAGTATCCTATCAGATAAATTTAACAAAGAGATTAAAATAATTAAAAAGAACCAAGCATAAATTCTGGAGCTGAAAAGTTCAACTGACAAACTGAAGAATGCATCAGTCTCTAAATAGCAGAACTGATCAAGCAGAGGAATGAATTAGCAGGCCTATTTGAAAATACACAGAGAAGACAAAAGGAAAAAGAGTAATAAATAATAAAGCAAACCTAACGAGATCTAGAAAATATCTTCAAAAGGCAAATCTAAGAGTTACTGACCTTAAAGAGGAGGTAGAGAATGAGATCAGAATAGAAAGGTTATTCACAGAGATAATTAATAATAGAGAACTTTCAAACCTAGAGAAAGATGTCAATATTCAAGTTCAAAAAGGGTATAGAACACCAAGCAGATTTAACTCAAATAAGACTACTTCAAGACATTTAATAATCAAACCCCAAAGGTAAAGAATACAAAAGGATCCTAAAAGCAGCAAGATAAAAGAAAAAAATCACATATAAAAAATCTCCATTATGTCTGGCAGCAGATTTCTCAGTAAAAACCTTTCAGACTGGAAGAGAGTGCCATGATACATTTAAAGAGCTGAAGGAAAAGATTTTTTCCTGGAATATTATATCCTGCAAAATATCCTTCAAACATGAAGGAGAAATAAAGACTTTCCCAAACAAACAAGAGCTGAAATATTTCATCAACACCAGACCTATGCTAATGGGAGCTTTTCACTCCCTAATACTCACCATGTTAATGGGAGCTTTTCGATCTGAAAGAAAAGAACATTAATGAGCTAAATTATCTGAAGGAACAAAATTCACTGGTAACAGTAAGTACATAGACAAATACAGACTATAATAACACTGTAATTGTGGTGTGTAAACTACTCATTAGCATTTCAATAAAGAAACATTAGACCTAATCTGCACTATAGAACAAATGGACCTCATAGATATTTACAGAACATTTTATCCAACAGCTGCAGAATACACATTCTTCTCCTCAGCAATCATTCTCAAGGATAAACCGTATCAAGTATCTTCTCTGACCACAATGGAATAAAACTAGAAATCAATAATAGAAACTTTAAAAACTATACAAACACATGAAAATTAAACAATATGCTACTGAAGGATCAGTGGGTCAATGAAGAAATGAAGAAGAAAATTTGAAAATTCCTTGAAACAAATGAAAGTGGAAATACAACACATGAAAACCTACGGGATACAGCAAAAGCAGTACTAACAGGAAAATTTATAGCAATAAGCCCCTACATCAAAAAAAGCAGAAAAATTTCAAATAAATAACCTAATGATGCATCTAAATAACTAGAAAAGCAAGAGCAAACCAAACCCAAAGTTAGTAAAAAAAAAAATAAAATAAAAATCAGGCAGAAATAAAACTGAAACAGAAAAGGTAATATAAAAGGTCAACAAAACAAAGAGTTGGTTTTTCGAAAAGACGAACAAAATTGACAAACCTTTAGCCAAACTAAAAAAAAGAGAGAAGACCCAAATAAAATCGAGGATGAAAAAGGAGACATTAAAACCAATACCACAGAAATTCAAAGGATCATTAGAGACTACTATGAGCAACAATATGCCAATAAATTGGAAAACCTATAAGAAATAGATAAATTCCTAGACATGTACAACCTACCAATATTAAACCATGAAGAAATCCAAAGTCTGAATAGACTAATGACAAGTAACAAGATCAAACCTCTCATTTGATCTCATTTGAAATACAAAATCTTCTGGCAAGACAAGCCTGGGACAGGATGGCTTCACTGCTGAATTCTACCAAACATTTAAAGAGGAACTAATACCAATCCTGCTCAAATTATACTAAAAAATAGAGGAGGAGGGAAGACTTCCAAACTCCTTCTATGAGGCCAGTATTACCCTGATACCTAAACCAGTCAAAGATACATCAACAAACAAACAAACAAAACAACAATAATAAAACTACAGGCCAATATCTCTCATGAACATCAATGCAAAAATCCCCAACAAACTACTAGCAAACTGAATCTGACAACACAAGAAAAAGATTATTCATCATGACCAAGTGAGATTCACCCCAGGAATGCAAGAATGGTTCAATATATGCAAATCAATTACTGTGATACAGCATATCAACAGAATGAAGGACAAAAACCACTGATCATTTCAATTGATGCTGAAAAATCATTTGATAAAATTCAATGTCCCTTCATTATAAAAACCCTCAAAAAACTGGATATCAAAGGAACATACCTCCACACAATAAATGCCATATACAACAGACCCATAGCTGGTATCATACTGAGTGAGGAAGAAATGCAAATCTGTCCTGTAAGATAAAGGACAAGACAAGGATGCCTTTCACTACTGTTATTCGACATAGTACTGCAGTAATCAGATGATAAAGAAAAAAAAGTAGCTAGAGTAATCAGATGATAAAGAAAAAAAAGTCATCTAAATTGGAAAGGAAAAAGTCAAATTATCTTTGTTTGCAAATAACATGATCTTATATTTGGAAAAATGTAAGGACTCTACCAAAAGCTATTAGAACCAATAAACAAATTCAATAAACTTGTAGGATACAAAATCAACATACAAAATTCAGTAGAATTTCTGTATGTCCACAGGAAACAATCTGAAAAGAAATCAATAAAGTAATCACATTTACAATTGCTTCAAATTAAATAAAATACCTAAGAATTAACCCAAGAAGTTAAATACCTCTACACTGAAAAAGATAAAGCATTGATGCAAAAAATTGAAGAGGACACCAGAAATAGAAAGATAGTCCATGTTCATGAATTGGAATAATCAATATTGTTAAAATTTCTTATCTACCAAAGCAAGCTACAAACTCAATGCAACTTTTATCAAAATACCAATGACATTCTTCACAGAAATAGAGAAAATAATCCTGAAACTTATATGGAATCACAAAAGACCCAGAATAGCCAAAGCCATCCTGAGCAAAAAGAATAAAACTGGAGTAATCACATTACCTGACTTCAAATTATACTACAGAGCTGTAGTAACCAAACAGCATGGTACTGACGTAAAAAACAGACACACAGACCAATGGAACAGAACAGAGAACCCAGGGATAAATCCATACATCTACAGTGAACTCCTTTTCAACAAAGGTGCCAAGAACATATATTGGGGAAAGGACAGTCTTTTCAATAAATGATGCTGGGAAAACTGGGTATCCATATGCAGAAGAGTGAAACTAGATCCCTAGCTCTCACTATATACAAAAATCAAATCAAAATGGATTAAAGACTTAAATCTAAGACCTCAAACTGTGAAACTACTATAAGAAAACATTGGGGGAACTCTCCAGGACACTAATTTTGGCAAAATCTCTTGAGTAATACCCTAAAAGCACAGGCAACCAAAGAAAAATGGACTGATGGGATCACATCAAGTTAAAAAGCTTCTGCATAGCAAAGGCTTTTCAACATTAAGAAAGTGAAAAGACAGCCCAGAGAATGGGAGAAAATATTTACAAACTATCCATCTGACAAGGGATTAATAACCAGAATATAAGGAGGTCAAACAACTCTATTAGGAAAAAGAATCTAATAAAATTTTAAAATGAGCAAAAGATCTGAATAGACATTTCTCAAAAGAAGGCATACAAATGGCTAGCAGGTATATGAAAAGATGCTCAACATCACTGATGACCAGAGATGCAAATCAAAACTACAATGACATATCTTACCCCAGTTAAAATGGCTTTTATCCAAAAGATAGGCAACAACGAATGCTGGCAAGGAGAAAGGGGAACCCTCATACACCCTTGGTAAGGATGTACAACCACGATGGAGAACAGTTTGGAATTTCCTCAAAAAAAAAAAAAAAATAGAATTACCATATGATCCAGCAATCCCACTGCTAGGAAAGAAGACAGGAAATCAGTGTATCAAAGAGATATCTGCTGCCCATCTTTATTGCAGCATTATTCACAATAGCCAAGATTTGGAAACAATCTAAGTGTCCATCAACAGATGAATGGATGGAGAAAATGTGGTACATATTCAGCCATAAAAAAGAATGAGATCCTGTCATTTGCAACAACACAGATGGAACTGGAGGACATTATGTTAAGTGAAATAAGCCAGGCACAGAAAGACAAACATCACCTGTTCTCACTCATTTGTGGGAACTAAAAATTTAAACAATTGAACTCATGGAGACAGAGTAGAAGGATGGTCACCAGAGGCTGGGAAGGGTAGTAGGGGAGTAGAGGGAATCGGGATGGTTAATGGGCACAAAAACATAGTCAGATAAAATGAATAAGATCTAATATTTGATATCATAACAGAGTGGCTACAGTCAGCAATAATTTGTTGTACATTTTAGAGTAACTGAGGAAGTACAATTAGAATGTTCATAACACAAAGAAATAAGTGCTTAAGGTGATGAATACCCCATTTACCCTGACAATCATTACACATTGTAATAATCCTTACTTATTGTATGCCTGTATCAAAATATCTGATATATGCCATAAATACTGACACCTCTATGTACCCATAAAAATTTTAAATCTGAAAAAAGAAAACACTAGCATCAACAATAAAAACCTTTAGAATCTATACTAATATTGTACAAAATAGACTTTTATACAGAAAACATTATTACTAGAATAAAGAACATTTAAACAATTGTAAAAAGTCAATTTAAAAAAGACATACCAATCCTAAATCTTTAAGCACTTAGTAACATAGCCTCACAATGTATAAAGCATAATCTTATAAAACTAAAACTAGAAACAATTTCAAATATTCTTAAATTTTTTAATACACCTCTTTCGGTAACTTATAAAACAAGCAGACGAAAACAATCAGCAGATGAATATGACTTGAACCATCATATGTAGAACACTACAGCAAGTAACTACAAAATAAAGATTATTTTCAAGGAGACATGGAACAGTTACCAAAATAGACCATATGCTGAATCAGAAAGCACATTTCTAACAATTTCAAAGACCAAAATCATTCAGAGTAGGTTCCCTGACCACAAAAATTAATATAGAAATCAATATCTGAAAATTTTCCAATTATTTGGAAATTAAACAACACATGCATAAACAGCCTGAGTCAAAGATGAAGATTAGAGAATATTTTTAAATAAGGAATACAAATATATATAGATAAACCTAAGCTTGTGAGATGCAGCTAAAGCTGTTGTTTGGGAATTTTATAGCTTTAAATCACCAGTTCTCAAATTATTTGATTTCAGGTATCCTTTCTATTCTTAAAATAATTTAAGACCCCTGCTTTATACCATACGTCAAAATAATTCCTCATTGACCTTAAAATAATGTTTAAGGTTAAAAACTTAAAGATTCTAGAATCTTATGATATATACAAGACAACGTAACCCCAGCATAGGAGACATCTCAAACAGACCCCAAAATACTAACTCTCAAGAAAAGGATTCATATGTTGTACTTCATTAAACCTAAGAGAAGACTGAGGGAGTGAAAAATCAAGCCATCGAGTAGAAGATATTTTCCACACATCTATCTGACAAAGAATCACATTCAAATATTAAAAAGAACTCCGATGAGTCATGAAGAAAAAGGCAAATAGATTCAATATTTTAAAAAACAGTCAAAAGAGCCCTATACGGGCAATTTCACAAAAAGAAGATTTCTGCTATGGTTTGAATGTTTGTGTCCCCTCAAAATTCATAAATTGAAATTCTAACTGCCCAGTGATACTATTAGGAAGCAGAGTCTTCAGAAGATGATAGGCCATGAAGGTATTATGGATCCCTCTGGAATGGAATTAGTGACCACATAAAAGAGACTTCAGAGAGCTCTCCCATTCTTCTACCATACAGGGACACAGCAAGAAGATTGCCATCTGTGAACCAGGAAGGCCCTTATCAGACACCAAATCTGCTAGTGCAGTGATCATGGACTTACCAGCCTCCAGAAGCTAAGAAATATTTGTTATTTAAGCTATCTAGTCTACAGTATTTTTGTTGTGGCAGCCTGCAGCAACTAAGACAATAATCCAAATGGCCAATAAGCATATGAAAATGTTTTCACCTAATTATAATCATGGAAATACAAATTAACCACAATGAGATGCCACTACATTACTATCAGAATGGCCAAAATTACTTTAAAACAACAACAGCACAAGTGTTTCCAAGAATCAATGGTGCAACTGGAACACTCATACACTATTGGTAGGCGTATACATTGGTGCAACTATTTTGTAAAACAGTTTGGCAGAATCTACTAAAGCTGAACATAAAAATAACATACCCGATGACTCAGCAATTCTGCTAGTATATACTCAGCAGAAATTCCTACATATGTGCACCAAAATCCATATAAAAATAGTATTACTCACAGTAACCAAAAACTAGAAACAACTCAAATGCCCATATTAATTAATAATTATACTGTGGCTATTTCTACAATACAACACTATATAGTATTATAATGAAAAAGAATTAACTGCTCCTATAATATGTAACAACATGGGTAAATTTCAGACATAACATTGAATGAAAGAAGCTCAAGATATTTACGTCTAATTACATAAAGTTCAAAAAAGAGAACATACTGCATTATTCCATTCACACAATATTCAAAAACAGGAAAAACTAATCCATGGTGATAGAAGCTGGTGTGGTAGTTACTTGTAAATTAAGGTTATAAGGGATCCTCTTGTGTGCCACTAATGTTCTATATCTTGAATTGATCACATGAATGTGTCACTTTGTTAAAATACATCATACTGTACACTTACGGTCTGTCACTTTCCTGTATGTACATTTTATTTCAATTTTTAAAATATTAAACTACCCCCTCCATGAACCCTGCATTCAAAGTTTTAAAATTTACATTGATTGTATTTATCCTGATTTATTTTTCTAGAAGGATGTTTAACAAGCAATGCTGGACCACTTCGTCCCTATCTGTCTGAATAGTAGAAATAATGTTCATGTCTGACATTCCGCATCTGGAAGTCTCTGTTCAGCAGAATCACAACAAAGCCATACAGAGTCTAATAACCTATACTCAAGGGAAAAAAAATTCCAGGGTCTATTATATTGTGACTGTACTCCCTGCACACTAAATGCTACCTCAAAATTTAATCATTATAGCAGCATGATAAAAAATAATTAATCTCACTTCCAGGAAGTAAATAGATAAAACGCTTACAGTAAATATTACAGAAATTGAATCAAGATGGTGGACCAAATACACATATCTTCTCTGTGTACCACATTCCTCTCTATATATATCTATATAGCTATATCTATATAGAGAGAGGCATATGACACATCCATAACGGCTGAAAAACAAGAAAGGGTGCCAGCAACAGATCATAAATGGTGAGAAATTCCTAGAAGACAGAAAGCAGATGGGATTAGAGAGCTGAGGGTAAAGCCAACCAATATATGCATGGTAGAAAACTGCTCCCAAGATAAAAGTTGATACAAAGAAATTCCAAGTCTAAACAATGTAAAAATAAAAAGATGCATGTTATGCACATGTACCGTAGAACTTAAAGTATAATAATAAAAATAAATAAATAAATAAATAAAACAGAGTAAGCCTGGAGAATCACCAGGGGACTTGATAAAATAACTGTACAGTGGAAAGACATAAGGATCAACAGAGCCCCTCCACCCCCATCCCCACATGCCATCTCTATATCCAAAGGCAAATTCTTTAGTTACAGCATCTTGACTGAAATCTTTGCTCCACTGCAACTGTGAACCTCTCTGTGCCTCCAATTCCTTATCTACAAAACGTGGATTATAACAGTATCTGCCTTGTAAGGATTACTGTATGGAAAGTATTTGGAACAGTATCTGACACTGTTAAGTCTCATTAAATATTAGCCATTAATATTATCAACTAAGCAACAGGCAGCTGGGGTGTTTGTCCCCAGACTGAAGTCTGCACCCACACTCTAAAGAGAGTGGACTTTGCTGATAGCCCCAAAGTGGATAGGAAGATCTGAGAGAAGCTAGAGATCCTTCCAAACATTCCAACAGATAGAAGGGGCAACATGAAGAGGCAACCCTGCCCAAGAGCAAAGCCCTGCATTCCAGGGTAAAACTCTTCTTTCCAGCCTTCCTGTCTGAGTCCCCCTTGGCCACTGACCCTAGTATAAAACTGATCGCCACACCCACCCGTATACTCAGTCCTTCCAGTAAGTAAGGAAGACTGTTAGGTAAACAGACCAAAACCTACCTCAGCTACCTACAGTGATGGGTCTAGTCCTTCATTCCAATACACTGACAATCAGAAACCACAGAAATTTTAGGAAAACCAGGAGCGTGACAGGAAATGTCAAAGAAGAAACTTTAGAATGACCCAAAGGAAACAGAGATAATCAAAGTATAGAGGGGAACTTTTTAAAGTTTTCATTAATACCTAATAGGAAAATTTGAGAAGATTTCATATGCACAAAACAAGAAAAGACTACTATGAAAAATGAAGGGAGGAAAACTCAGTAAAAAAAGAGTGAGCACAGAACGGATAAAATTGAAATCAGAATTACTTATTAAAAAGGCAGAGTTGGCTGGGCGCAGTGGCTCACACCTGTAATCCCAGTACTTTGGGAGGCTGAGGTGGGCGGGTCACAAAGTCTGAAGTTCGAGACCAGCCTGACCAACATGGTGAAACCCCATCTCTACTAAAAATACAAACATTATCTGGGCATGGTGGCACATGCCTGTAATTTCAGCTACTCAAGAGGCTGAGCCAGGAGAATCGCTTGAACCCAGAGGCAGAGGTTGCAGTGAGCCGAGATCATGCCACTGCACTCCAGCCTGGGCAACACAGCAAAACTCTATCTCAAAAAAAAAAAAGGCAGAATCAAGGAAATGTCCCAGCATACGAACATAAGACGAAATAGAAAAAGGTTTGGCCCCACCCTGTCTTGGCTGAGTGTGCCCAGGACCCGACACTTTCTGGATGCCCTGCCCACCATATCCAGAAAAAGTCCTGCTGTCCTCAGGCTTGGCTTTGGGCTTCCTGCAGGAGCTGATTCTAAGTGTGGACCCACTCTGGGAAAATGGGTTCCAACTAGAATAAATGTTCCCAATCCATACAGGGGCTGACCCCTCTGTGCTCTCACAAATAGAAATTAGTAGCTGCTCAGTAACAGCCTGGTCTGGTAGGATCTACTTGTACTTATTTTTTGCACATCCTATCTTTTTTTCAGAAAGGACATCTATGATTTGGCCCATTTGGCTTCCTACAGTTTGCATCATACTGAGCAAAACCTCTCCCAGTTGGGCAATGCCCTTCTCTAGTTTCCAGCACTGATGCCAGTTTTAAAATATTTGTATTTTTTTTGCCCATTTTCAATTACAGTTGATAGATGAGATTGATAAATTCAATTGAGATTGATAAATTCAATTCAAATTGATAAATTCCCCATAAATTTCTATGTTTCTTAAAAAGCTTGTCAACATGTACCCAATGATCATTAATTGGAGGTTTCTATGAATCTGACCTTTTAAAAAGTTTGATTCTAACTGGTATTTTGTTTTTGATTCATTTCAGAGCAAAATGTGGTCTTTCAGGGGATTCTTTTAAGAACAGCCTGAATGGTTAAGGCAGAGCCTTTGAAAGTGAATTAATCATGAAGGCTGCTTTCTTTCTTAGACCTCGTGTTCCCAGATCTCAGCTGCTTTCTTTCTTAGACCTCGTGTTCCCAGATCTCAACTGTGTCTGGGGGCCAGACTACAAACGTGTCCATGTAGGAACATGAAGTTTCATGGGGATTTGGGAGAGAGTTAATCTTTTCCTTTCTTCCTTTGGGGAGATTTATTCTGTTATGTACCTTGTTCATTGACCTAGGCCTGATAAGGACAATGTCGAGTAGCTCTTTAGATGAGTTTAAAAGATCAGATTGTATAATAGAATGAATGAATGGGTTTTGAGCCACATGAAATAATTTGGCTAGAAAAATGTATGTCATTCTCCTCAAGCCATCCTGTCCAACCTAGGAAAGTTTAATCACCTTCAAAAGGACATAGAAGGTTGAAGCTGATAATGTTTTATTCTTAAAGTTCACCAATAAATATGGGTCTAAAGACTGTTCTGGCACAAATAATATACCTGAGGTTTTTTTTAATGAATATGCAAGAACAACTTGTTTTAAATTAAAAAACTGTATAATTAGGCTTTGATCGATAATGTCTGCTTTTTTTTTTTACATAGATGGTATTTTCAAAACTAAAAAATACAAAATGTAAAGTATTACCAAATTTTATCAAAACTTTGACTTAATTATAAGAATTAAGAGGCAAAGTTCCCTCCATTCCTGGGTTTAATCAGTCTGAGACAATTCTTTCCACCTTTTTCCTAAATTTACATATACAAACACATGTTTTTCTTTTACAAAAGTACAATAAGTTACACATACTTTTCTGCAACCGTCCCCAGAGAAAAGACCTTTGCATTCTGGTATTTGTTTAACAACAACAACAAAATTAGTGCCTTCTATGCATCAAGCTAAATACAGTATTTGAAGGTCATTCTATTCCTTCCTCAATACTCTGGAAATATTGCAATTTCTGCTGCTTTCTGACATTTAATGTTGCTGAGAACAAGTCTGAGGGCAACATGTGTAAGTAACCATTTTTCTGAATTTTTTGTTTTAGGACCTGGAGTTAATTTTTATTGTCTTAAATTTTATTCATTTTTCTTATAAAATATATTTTAAATTTCTTCTTTATGAAGTCAAGTGTTCTTTTCCCATTAAATTTGCTTGGTCTGTAGGGTGCCCCTATGAATATCAGAATCAGGTCAATGGATCTGTGAATTTTTAAAAATACATAGACACAAAGGTTTAGAATCTTTTGGCCTAAGCCAATAAGAGGGAGGGAGAGAGGGAGAGAGGGGAAGACAGAGACTGCTGCACTAGAAGTAACTCCACTCCTGTTTTGGCCGATTTTCTGCTGCTGTAACAGAATAACAGCAATTGGGTAATTTATAGAGAAAAGATAGTTATTTGGCTCACAGTTTTGGAGGCCAGTAAGTCCAAGAGCATGGCACCAGCATCTGGCAAGGGTAAATCCCATGGCAGAAAACAGAAGGCGGGAGGGAGCACATGAAATAGAGAGAAAATACGGGCCAAACTCTCTCCATTCATGGGAGAAAGACCTCATGACCTAATCACCTCCTAAAGGCCCACCTTTTAATACTGTTACAGTAGCAATTGAGTTTCCAACACAATCTATGGGAACATATTGAAACACAGCACCCCCAACATCAAGGCAGATCAAAGGCTGGTAAACCCTGGGACCAGAAATGGGTCCCAAGTTAAGGAGATACTTCCCAAGAGGATCCGTAAAGAGGTTAGTGCCACCAGAAATAAAAAAAGCACATTGCATGAGCCAAGTAAATACTAACCAGAAGGAAGACAAATTGGTCCAGCAAGGAAATGGGACACTTGCTAATAAGTCAGCTCTGAACACCTGCCAGGCACCAGGGAGATCAAAGCCATACTGCAATCACCAAAGAAGTAGAAACTTCCCTGCCCCACTTTCCCCTCCTTTCATCCTACACTTCAAACCCAGAGGGCAAGAAACTCTGGGGTAGGAGACTCAAAGGGAGCACACATCCTCCCTGTGGCAATGCCCTACCTGAGGCCAACCCAGCTGGGGAGGGGGAGAAAATTAATGTCAAGTCAGCACTCAACTTTTGATTATCACATAGAAGTGGAAATGCTAATGACTGAACTGAAATTGTTATATGATTTAAAGCAGTAATCTTTAAACTGGAAACACATGGATACTGAACATGAATAGTTTTAAGTGAATGTATTTCCAGATCCTCAGCCTCTGTATATGCTCTTTCCTATTAACCGATTCATCTTCAGAAGCTCCTATATTAACCCCTTCCATCATTTTACAAAATAAAAAGCACAGCCCTCGCCCATTCCAAGTTTCTAGGTATTGTCCTGGGGTGTGAAAATTCCTGTGCATCTTCAACCTTTCCCACTCACATCAACATTTACATGTACTCAAGCCTTTCATATTCCAGAATGTAACCTTCCATTATTTCCCCATATTCTACTCTGGCTACCAACTTCTCTAGTCCATATTCCTCAGAACTGCCTCTTAGGGAGCCATAGGCAAGGACTGTCCTCATTTTCTCACTTCCCATTCATTTCTCAACCTATGTAAGTCCAACACTGTTAGCTGGCCACTTGATAAACACTCTCCTCTTCCTCACTAACAGAACCCAAATTTTGCTTACAGGGCCAATGTACCCAGCCCAGGCAATGGATCACTATGCCAGAACAATCTCTGCTTTCCCAGCATTCCTGTGACTACAGGTCATATGTCTCATTGTGGCCAATGAGACCTAAGTAGTTAGCTGCAGGTGGGGATTTCTTGGAAGTTACTGGTTTCCTGATTTGAAGATGCCACTCTTCCTCCCTTCTTCCTATCTTGAACATGAACATGTATCAATCAGCTTGAGATCATAAGGAACAAGCTTCAAGAATTGCAAGAAGACCCTGATGATCATTAAGTTCTTAAAAAAACACCAGCAGCCTCCCATCTCTGGACTTCATGCTAGATGAGAAAAATAAGCTTAGCTCTGTAAGCTACTATGGTTAGATTTTCTTTAACTTGCAGCCAAACTCATTCCTGATAGACCTTACAATCTGGCTCCATTAAAACTGCTCTCATCAATGACCATCCAATTCCTTCATACCCAGGATACATTCAGGCTCCTAGCTTAGATTATCTGAGACATTCTAAATCTACTGTCCACTCTCATCTTGAAACCACCCCTTCCCTTGGCCTCTGTGGTCTAAATATCATCCCCTTCCTCCCTAGACACATCTCAATTACCTTTATAATTTCTTTTTCTCAACCAGTGTTATAACCTTGGCCTTCTATCATGCTTGCCCTAAATAATCTCCTTGGATGATTTTGTCTATTACCATGAACTCGTTAATCACCTGTGTTGCTACTGACTTCAAAATCCGTAACTCCAACTCAAACTTCTCAAACTTCAATTTTTTCACATCCAATTGCCTTTTGGAAATTTTCTTTGGATATTCCAAAGATACCTCAAACACAATTTACAAACTCATCATTCCACTTGTTTGCCTATCTTCCCTTCTCTCAATTAGTGGAATCACCACACCCACACAGTTGATAATGTCTGGAAACTAAAAGCTGTCCTAGACCTAAGAAAAATTTAATGGATTCTCAGAAATATATATAGAATTTAGATGTTTTTAAAAACAGCCAATAAGTCAGAAACTTGTATGTGCTGAAGTTTTCAGAAAAAAAGACAGATTCAATCAACTCCTTCCAAATAAAAAACTTCAGGGCCACAAATGCTGCATAGAGCTCCCTAACATATATGTCTTCCATCTCTCTCATCTCTCTCTCTCTCTCTCACTCCTTGTCTCTCTCTCTCTCTCTCTCTCTCTCTCACACACACACACACACACCACCCCAAATGATATCCATTATACATCCCAAACATCTCTTGACTCCATTTTATTTTCTCCATTCTCATAAACATATCCTCAGTCCAGGCTACCATCATCTCATCTATGAACTGCTCTAACAGCCTCCTAACTGACTCCTCAAATTCTTCCTCCACACCACTGCCAACGAGTTATCCAAAACACACATTGAATAATGCCATTCCCCAAAGTGATTCAGTGATTCCATCACCTTTAAAATAAAATCCATACTCAACACAGTGTACTATGCCTTCCATGATCTGCCTGCCACTTACCTCTCTCCAGTCTCATTCATTGCCCTCCTCATAAACACCTCACACTTCTCCATTCCTAAACTCTTGGTCACTCAGAATCACCCTATTCTTTTCTGCCTTTTTATATGCTATTCCCATTGCCTAGAAGTTTTTCCATACAGCTAACTCCTGCACAGCCTTTGAAGGTTATTCAGATTCCTCAGACCTAGTTGGTTGCCCCCTCTGCAAATCTCCTTAATATATTAAAGACTTACACAGCACATAACCATTCTGCACTGAAATTTATTGATGTGCTTCCCACAGTGGCCTATGAGATGCCTGGGGACAGGATCTTACTCATGATGGTCTTACTCATGAATATTACTCATTATGGTATCCTCAGCACTAGAATGGTGCACACCAAGTAGTAGGCCCTCTGACCAGCAACTGCTCTAGAAGATGAACTGAAGGATCGCTGAAATAATCTGTGGGCATGTTAAGGATTCTGTTTGAATTTCTAGTACTGACACTTTTCTCCGATAAAAGTCAAAGAAAATTGGATCTTGTAGGATAGCAAACAAGATAATATTGTTTTGCTTGGGTATAGGTGTGGGTGGGGGTTTGTTACTATTTGCTGTCTTTCTTTGTTTTGGAAGGAAATAAATGTAATGTCTGTAACCATGTGATCTCCTGGCCTAGGTGCCTTCAGTAAAGTTTAAAAGGTAAAAAAGAATTTCTCATCGTATAATTGCTAGATGGCAAATTAACAAATAATGGAAAAGAGGAATCATGATGATTAACTGAAGAAAAGCCAACCTGTCGTTTTAGTATTTTCAATGTAAGAAAAAAGCACAAAATTAGTGACTTAAAATTTTGTCTAGATTGCTTTACAACAATTACATGGGACATAATCCCAGAAAATTAAGGGGCAAAAATCCTCTTATTGAAAAAAAAAACAGTTGACCTGAAGAGGGGCCGGGGAGGTTCAAAATGACTGACTAGAGGTATCTTGGCACATGCCACCTCCCCAAAGAAGAACCAAAATAGGAAACAGAGAATCACATTTCAAATAGACTATCTAAAAGAAAACACTGGAATTTAGCAGAGAAGTTACAGGAACCACCTGAGGCATAGAAAGTAAGGGAAAGCAAGGCGGCCAGTTCAGCTAGCATCAGCTGGGAGCCTGGAGAGGCTCCCAGTGCAGAGAAAGGGTAAGAAATCCCAAGAAGTCCCCATTCCCACCATTGACTCCTGCAATCTTAGCCATGGAAGAACCTCTCTATGCTCCTGGGCCCTGAGACTAGCATAAGGAGCTGCCTAGAGATTGTGCAAAGGCCTTGCTCCAGGAAGGGAACTAACGGTGCTCTACACACTCCCCCGATACCTAATCAACTGCAGAACAGCACCGTTTTGAGTGCCTAACCTCAACCAGGGCATCCTGCCCCAGACGCCATAGCCCCTGCATCTCAACATCCCTGAAGCACCACTAACAACCCCCTACACTGGAGGACTGCAGCAGCATGTTGGCTGGACACAGCAGTGCAGCAGAGTCCCTAGCACTCTAGCCCTCTCAAGAGTCCCACCACCACGTAGCAGGGATGGGTTGGGTGCAGGGCACACAGGGAAGCCGCTTGCTGTTGCTGGGGGAAACAAGGGAGCCAATGGCCATGTTTCCCAAAAAGGCCTGAAGCTGTGTTGCCTGGTGGCCACTGCACCTAGTATGCACTCTGCAGGCTCCGTTGGCCACTGTCATCATGCTGGCTTGCTGCTTTGTGCGTAGGGACTGATGGTCACTCGCCAAGAGGCCTGAAAGCTGCTCAAGTGCCTAGGGTCACTCCTACTAACAGCCACCACCCCCTACTTCGCCCCACCTACTGAGCAGCGGGGATGCTGTGCAATTATCTGAACCTTGGGGACAAGTTCTTCCCACCCACCACCACAGATTGCCCCACCACAACCTGCACTTGTGCATACCACCAGAAGGTTAAGGACAGGACCACCTAGCCTGGCACAACCACCCCCTGACCTGAGTGCCTGAGCACATCACCCAGGGGCCTGGGGATCACTCTACCCAGTCCACCCCCACTGGTATCTTTGTACTCCTGGGGACCTGAGGAGGGGCCACCCAGCCCATCGCAGCCATCACTAACATCAGCAAGTACTGACTGGAAGCCTAAGGGTTGTCCTGCCACTGGTACTACTATCTCCTATGCTACACACACTGCCCAGGGGCCTCAGGACCTGCCCACTCATCCAGCCCACTGCTGCCACTGCTGGAACCTAAGCAAGCCACCTGGAGGCCCAAGAATCAGCCTGCCTGGACCTGCTAACACTGGTGCCCATGTACACTGCCCAGCAGCCTAATGGCCAGCATAGTTGGCCCACCCGCCACCACTGGGCACAAAGGACTGGCCCACGTGCTGGGGCCAGCAAAGGTATCCCCAGCAAAGCATCACCACAGCCTTCACTAACAACCACAGCCTGGCCACTGAGAAAATCACAGACACCATGCTGTTCACAATCAAATAAATCATACAGAGACTATACCATTGTCTGTACCCAGAATCAAAGCTAAAGCACTATACCTAACCATCAACATAAACATATTTTTAGAAAACGTCTTCGCCCTCTAAAGTCAATCCAAAAAAATGGAAGAAGTGACTGTTACATCAGACGTGCAGATATCAACATAAAACACAAGAAACATGAAAAGCAAGGAAATATGACGCCTCCAAAGGAACACAATAATTTTCTAGTAACAGATTCCAATGAAATAGAAATTTTTTAAATACCAGAAAAAAATTCAAAATAATGATATTAAGGAAGCTCAGCAAGATACAACAGCACACAGATAAACAATACAAAGATACCAGAAAAACAATTCAGAATGTGAATGAGAAATTCACTAAAGAGATAGATATGAAAAAAAGAACCAAACAGAAATCCTGGAACTGAAGGATTCAATATATGAAATAAAAAATTCATTTAAGAGATTCGACAATAGACTAGATTAAGCATAAGAATTCCAGAACTTAAACACAAGTATTTTGAAATAACCCAATCAGACAAAAAAGAAAAAGGAAAAAGAAATGAATAAGAATCAACAAAGCCTACATGACATATGGGATGCCATAAAGTGATCAAATATCCAGATTTTGGATGATCCAGAAAATGAAGAGAAAGACAAAGGTATAGAAAATGTATTTAACAAAATACGTTTTGTTAAATACGTTTGTTAAAAGCTGAAAACTTCCCAAGTCTAGCAAGAGATTAAGACATCCAGATACAGGAATCTCAGTGATCCCCAAATAGATATGGATATAACCTGAAAAGGTCTTCTCTGTAGCATACCATCAAAAGCCAAAGATAGAGAATTCTAAAAACATCAAGAGAAAAGCATCTAGTCACATAAGGGAACTGCCCCCCATCAGACTAACAGCAGATTTCTCAGTGGAAAGACAACAGGCAAGGAGAGAATGAACTTGAGGTTTATGTTCAAAGTGCTGAAAGACAAAAAAGCTGACAGCCAAAAACACTATATCTAGCAAAGTTATCTTTCATAAAATAAGGAGAAATAAAGTCTTTCCTAGACAACCAAAATCAGAGAGAATTCATCACCACTAAACCAGCTCTATAAGAAATGCTTAAGGGAGCCCTAAATCTGGAAGTGAGAGTATGATAGCTACCATCATGAAAACACACAAAAGAATAAAACTCACTGGTAGAGCAAAAACCTAAATGAGGAAAAAAAAGAGATTCAAATGTTATCACTGCAGAAGACCTGCAAGTGGCAATGATAAACAGTAAGAGAGGAACAAAGAACCACAAAACCAGAAGACAATTCACAAAATGATGAGAATAAGTCCTCGCATATCAATAATAACCTTGAAAGTAAACAGATTAAATTTTCCACTTAAAAAATATAGACTGGCTGAATTAAAAAACATGACCCAACTATATGCCACCTATAAGAAACTCATTTCACCTGTAAAGACACATATAAACTAAAAGTTAAGGGATGGAAAAAGATATTCTGCACAAACAGAAACCAAAAGTGAGCAGGAATAACTATATTTATGTCAGATAAAACAGACTTTAAGTCAAAACAGTAAAAGAAGCAAAGAACATAATTATATAATGATAAGGGGATCAATAAAGAAAATGAAATAACAAATCTAAATGTATGTGCACCAAAACCAAAGCACCCAGATATATAAAGCAAATATTATTATATCTAAAGGGAGAGTTAGACTCCAATACAATATTAGTGGAAGACTTTACCTGTCAACATTAGACAGATCATCTAGGCAAAAAATTAACAAAGAAACATTGGATTTAAACTGCACTTTAGACCAAATGAACCTAATAGACATTTACAGAAAATTTCATCCAATAGCTGCATCCAAATTGGAAAAGAGGAAGTCAAACTGTTCCTCTTTACAGATGACAAGATCTTATATTTAGAAAAACCTAAAGACTACACCAAAAAAACTCTAACATCTGATAAATTCAGTACAATTTCAGGCTACAAAATCAACCTGCAAAAATCAGTAGCATTTCTTTACACCTATAATAAACTAGCTGAAAAAGAAATCAAGAAGGCAATCCCATTTACAGTAGTTACCAAAGAAATATCTAGGAATAAATTTAACCAAGGAGGTGAAAGATCTCTACAAGGAAAACTACAAAACATTGATGGAAGAAATTGAAGAGGACACAAGTAAATGGAAAGACATTCTATGATCATGAGTTAGAAGGGTTAATACTGCTGTTGGTTTTTTTTTGTTTTTTTTTATGTTCAGGGGTACATGTGCAGGTTTGTTATAAGACAAACTCCTGTCACTGGGGTTTTTTGTACAGATTATTTCATCACCCAGGTATTAAGCCTAGTACCTATTAGTTATTTTTCCCGATCCTCTCCTTCCTCCAACCCTCCACCTTCTGGAAGGTCCAGTGTCTGTTGTTCCTCTCTAAGAGTCCATGTGTTCTCATCATTTAGCTCTCACTCATAAGTGGGAACATGTGGTTTTGGTTTTTTGTTCCTGTGTTACTTTGTTAAAGATAATGGCCTCGGCCGGGCGCGGTGGCTCAAGCCTGTAATCCCAGCACTTTGGGAGGCCGAGGCGGGCGGATCACGAGGTCAGGAGATCGAGACCATCCTGGCTAACACGGTGAAACCCCGTCTCTACTAAAACTACAAAAAACTAGCCGGGTGAGGTAGCGGCGCCTGTAGTCCCAGCTACCCGGGAGGCTGAGGCAGGAGAATGGCGTGAACCCGGGAGGCGGAGCTTGCAGTGAGCTGAGATCCGGCCACAGCACTCCAGCCCGGGTGACAGAGCGAGACTCCGTCTCAACAAAAAAAAAAAAAAAAAAAAAAAAAAAAAAAAAAAAAAGATAATGGCCTCTAGCTCCATTCATGTTCCTGCAAATGACATGATCTCATTCTTTTTTATGGCTGCATAGTATTCCGTGGTATGTATGTACCACATTTTCTTTATTCAATCTAGCACTGGTGGGCATTTAGATTGATTCCATGTCTTTGTTATTGCAAACAGTGCTGCATTGAACATATGTGTGCATGTGTCTTTATGACAGAACAATTTATTCTGCGTATACCCCAGGAATGGGATTGCTGGGCTGAATGGCAGTTCTATTTTTAGCTCTCTGAGGAATCACCACACTGCTTTCCACAATGATTGAACTAATTCCACCAATAGTATATAAGTGTTCCTTTTTCTCTGCAACCTCACCAGCATCTGTGATTTTTTGACTTTTTAATAATAGCCAGGAACAATTAATGCTGTCAAAATGAACATACTACCTAAAGCAATCCACATATTCAGTGCAATCCCTATTAAAATACCAATGACATTTTTTATAGAAATAGAAACATCAGTCATACGGAACCAAAAAAAGAGCCCAAATAGCCAATGCAATCCTGAGCAAAAAGAACAAAGCTAGAAGCATCACACTACCTGATGTCAAAATACATTACAAAACTATAGTAACCAAAGCATCATGGTATTAGCATATAAACAGTCACACAGACCAACGGAACAGAATAGAGAACCCAGAAATAAATCCACATATTTACAGCCAACTGATTTTTGACAGAGATGCCCAAAACATACACTGGGGAAAGGACACCCTCTTCAATAAACGATGCTCAGAAAACTGGGTATCTATACACAGAAGAATGAAATTGGACCCCTATCTCTCACCATACCCCAAAATCAACTCAAAATGATTTAAAACCTAAACATAAGACCCAAAACTATGAACTACCAGAATAAACCTTTGGGGAAACACTCCAGGACATTGTTCTGGACAAACATTTTATGGCTAAGATCTCAGAAGCATGGGTAAGAAAAACAGAAGTAAACAAATGGAACTATAGTAAAGTAAAAAGTTTTTGCACATCAAAGGAAACAATCAACAGAGTGAAGAGGCAACCTGTTGAATGGGAGAACATATTCACAAACTATTCATCTAACAAGAAATTAACATCCAGAATTTACAAAGAAACTCAACTCAACAGCAAAACACACACACACACACACACACACACACACACACACACA
>NW_016805765.1:74044-79595 GCF_001698545.2 Rhinopithecus bieti
AAAAAAAAAAAAAAAAAAAAAAAAAAAAAAAAAAAAAGATAATGGCCTCTAGCTCCATTCATGTTCCTGCAAATGACATGATCTCATTCTTTTTTATGGCTGCATAGTATTCCGTGGTATGTATGTACCACATTTTCTTTATTCAATCTAGCACTGGTGGGCATTTAGATTGATTCCATGTCTTTGTTATTGCAAACAGTGCTGCATTGAACATATGTGTGCATGTGTCTTTATGACAGAACAATTTATTCTGCGTATACCCCAGGAATGGGATTGCTGGGCTGAATGGCAGTTCTATTTTAGCTCTCTGAGGAATCACCACACTGCTTTCCACAATGATTGAACTAATTCCACCAATAGTATATAAGTGTTCCTTTTCTCTGCAACCTCACCAGCATCTGTGATTTTTTGACTTTTAATAATAGCCAGGAACAATTAATGCTGTCAAAATGAACATACTACCTAAAGCAATCCACATATTCAGTGCAATCCCTATTAAAATACCAATGACATTTTTTATAGAAATAGAAACATCAGTCATACGGAACCAAAAAAAGAGCCCAAATAGCCAATGCAATCCTGAGCAAAAGAACAAAGCTAGAAGCATCACACTACCTGATGTCAAAATACATTACAAAACTATAGTAACCAAAGCATCATGGTATTAGCATATAAACAGTCACACAGACCAACGGAACAGAATAGAGAACCCAGAAATAAATCCACATATTTACAGCCAACTGATTTTGACAGAGATGCCCAAAACATACACTGGGGAAAGGACACCCTCTTCAATAAACGATGCTCAGAAAACTGGGTATCTATACACAGAAGAATGAAATTGGACCCCTATCTCTCACCATACCCCAAAATCAACTCAAAATGATTTAAAACCTAAACATAAGACCCAAAACTATGAACTACCAGAATAAACCTTTGGGGAAACACTCCAGGACATTGTTCTGGACAAACATTTTATGGCTAAGATCTCAGAAGCATGGGTAAGAAAACAGAAGTAAACAAATGGAACTATAGTAAAGTAAAAGTTTTGCACATCAAAGGAAACAATCAACAGAGTGAAGAGGCAACCTGTTGAATGGGAGAACATATTCACAAACTATTCATCTAACAAGAAATTAACATCCAGAATTTACAAAGAAACTCAACTCAACAGCAAAACACACACACACACACACACACACACACACACACACACAATCTCATTTAAAATAGCATATGGAGTAGACATTTCTCAGAAGAAGATATATAAGTGGCTAAAAGATATATGAAAAAATGCTTACCATCACTAATCATCAGGAAAATGCAAATCAAAAACACAATGGAGATATCTTATTAAATTAGAAAGGCTATTAACAAAAAGACAAAAAATAACAGATGCTAATAAAATGTGAAAAAAAGAGAACTCTCATACACTGCTGGTGGGAATGTAAATTAATACAGCCATTATGGAAAACAGTATGGAGTTCTCTCAAAAAACTAAACATAGAACTATACAATCCAACAATCCCACTATTTGGTATTTATTCAAAGGAAAAGAAATCAGTCTATCAAACAGATACATGCACTCCCATGTTTACTGCAACATCATTCACAATGGCAAAGATACAGAATCATTGTTCATCAACAAATAAATGGATAAAGTGTGGAATATATACACAATGGAATACTATTCAACCATAAAGAAGAATACAATCCTGTTATTTGCAGCAACATGGTTGGAAGTGGAGGTCATTATGTTAAGTAAAATAAGTCAGGCACAAAGAAAAATATCATATATTCTAACTCATATGTGGGAGCTAAAACAATTGATCTCATGCAGGCAGAACAGAATAACAGTTACTAGGTGCTAAGAAGGGTGTGTTGCGGGGTGAGGGGATGAAGAAAGGTTAGCTAATGAGTACAAACATACAGTTAGATAGAATAAGTTTTAATGTTCGCTAACAGAGTAGGGCAACTATAGTTAACAACAACGTATTGTATGTTTCAAAACAGCAAAAGAGAATGACCTGAAATGTTCCCAGCACATGGAAATGACAAATACACAAGGCGGTAGATACCCTAAATACCCTGGCTTGACCATTACAGTATGCATGTAGCAAAATATTACACGTACTCCATAAACACGTACAAATGTTATGGATCAATAAAAATAATTTTAAGCAGTTGAACAGAAAGTTACATGTGAAAGGCATGGATCCATTTGATTTCACTTTGAAAATGAGAAGATGCATTCTTCATGAGAACACAACTAAGAATACATACAGAATTTGGGTTAAAAGAAGAAAATAGCCAGTAAGTCAGCAACTTGTATGTGCTGAAACTTTTAGGAGGAAAGGATGATTCAACCAACACCTTGCAAATAAAAACTTTCAGGGCTGCAAAGCTCCACAGAGCTCCCTGTATAGTATAGTATCCACTGTCACATTCTCTCACACCAACGATATTCACTTCCCAATACTACAAGAAAAGCCAGACTTAAGCAAAACTTCCAAACAGGTGGAGAAGAAATCATCTGTATAGTATGACCAGTTTCTACTAACTTTTTTTCACTTCCTCTGGGTTTTTGCTGTTTTTTTAATATAAGATTGCTGAACACCAAATATGATCTTCCCCATTCACTCTGTTGGAGGGTTCTGGTGTTTGCAGGGGCAGTTGTTGCTTTTTGCCAACAACACATTGTTTTCAGGGAGGAGAATCCTTACTGATTTCACACACTCAGTTGATTTTGGAGACCAGGCCACTGGGAAATGAGAGGAAGGAAGGGAGGGAGGGAGGGAGGATGGAAGGAAGGAAGGAAGGAAGGAAAGGAGGGAGGGAAGAGAGGGAGGGAAGGGAGGGAGGGAGGAAGAGAAAGAAAGAAAGAAGAGAGAAGGAGGGAGGCAGGGGAGAAGGAGGACAGAGAGAAAAAGAGGACAATAGTTTAGGCTATGTTGGATGCATAAATTAAGGTTGGATCTCCATCTAGAGATAAGGGCCGGACATTTCCATTATTTCATAAAAGCTTCCCAACCTCAGCCTCAGGGAGCCAAAAACTGCTAACGTGAACTAATTCCTAACTCAAAAGTTAAGGTTAGAAAGCCTCACTGCCCTCTGGGAAGGCTTGGGGATTTCCCCACCTCTGCCTGGGGGCCTCACATAAGAAAAGTCAGTCTTGGGCAGGTTCCTGGGAGATGGCATTCAGCACCTTCTTGGTCGCTACTCCACACACCCCTCCCGGGCAGCCCACCCCGTACCACTTCCTAGGCAAACTCTCCCACAGAACTCTGCCCTTCCGAACTCTTCTGAGGGGCAGGTGTCTCTACAGTGCTCATTTGTTTCCACGAGGTCATTTTAGGTCAAGGTTAAAGGGCTAAAATCAAATGAGATGTCATTTGTATTGCAGCAAACAAATAGTAACAATGGAATATACTGTTGGTCTATTTTGAGATGCTGATTAGAAAAAAGAAAAGGTAGAAATAAACGTCATTCTTTTCCTTCTTGTGAAAACTTTCATGACCTTGCTCAACACTTTACAACTGTACTTCCTTTACAAGATGTGTCCTTGAAACATCACATGTAAATCTATTTTTTACAATTCAAAACATTTTAAATTTACTTTAGAAACTGGCTTGTTGAAAGGCATCATCAAAGAATCCTTTGGTAAAATGAAAGGGCGTTAATGATTTCTTTGTCATAAATATTCAGATTTAGGTGTATCAGCTTTTCTTAAAATGCTGAACATGTCTATGATTTAGGATGAAAGGTAATTAAGTGTTTTTAAAAATAGATTTCAATTGAACTTGCTCTAGCCTACATAGATTTTTTCCTACAGTCACACAGTTTCAATAGGATATTTGGATCAGAAAAAGACCCTTCTGTGGTCTCAGAGCATGTTTTAAAGCCTGCATATATTTTGCCTCTTCTTTGTCAAACTGAAATTATTGACTTAAGAAATTTAGTAATTTTGCTTTTCAAAAAACAGCTATAATGACAAAGTAAGAAAAATAAATTCTGATCAGTAGCTTAAACTCAATTCTAGAGTTAAATTAACATAGTAACAGTACTGTGACCATGGGAACGCCCAAGAAAGAGCCAACAGATTTGCCAAAATGAGGTCAGCAAAGTGTGCCTCTTCCTTTATCAATTGTGCAGAGAAGGGAAGTGAAGAGTTACATAATCTCTACGCCAGCATTTATGGAAGATGGGAGTTTGAGGGAGACTATAAACAAACAATATTTTGGTATCTGGGTTTTAAACTCACATTATGGTTGTTCATTCCACTACAGTGCAAATAATACCAAAGATGAAAGTTTCAAGCAAATAATCTGACTCTCCATTAGGATGAGCTCTCCTCTGCTGGCTCCTCTAACTTTGAAAATGTTGGTGTCCTCCAGGGTTTTCAACCTTTCCCTCATCTCTTCTCCCACATTCTCTCCTGGGAAACTGCATACACTCTCAAAGGATGTGCTTACCATCAAATACCTAGATTGTGATCTTTAGCCCCAAATCTCACCCCAGAGTTCCAGACGCACGTTTTCAGCTGCCTCCTGGATGTCCCATTCTGAACCCATTATTTCCCTCCCTTTCTCAGTGCCTGTTCCTCTCTGTGTCCTCTCCCCGACATAGCACCAACTACTCAGGTGACAGGAAAAGTGGCTAGAATGAGACCTCAGATATTATGACCTCTAGCCTTGACCTCAAAAATGCATATAAATCCAAAATTAGTTCAACTTGACTTTGGAAATTAATCAGACACAACACATAAGCAAACACTGTTTCAGAATCTCCTTTATTTGCCATTAATTCCCAACTGACACACGGGCCACAGTTCCTAGAAGTAGCAACAAAATGAGCATTTCAATTTTCACACTGTTGTAGGAGGAGCTAATCTGAACAGTTGGCTGCTTAGACTCTGCTAGTTATTTGCCTATTATCTCTCAGCCCCAACCCCACTCATCTGCCTCCATTCAGTGATTCTACTCTGCAATCTACATTTCTCAGGCTTCCTTGCTGCTGGCTTCTGGTTACGCTGTGACAGTGAAAAGAAAGAGCTGGGAAGAAAGGACTCTGCTCCTGCTTTTAGCCTTGACGGTCATCCTTCTAGCAGTGGGTAAAGCAGAAGCGCTGTGGTATCTCCTGCGCCATTCCATTCCCAGCTCTCCCCTCCCCCTCATCAGTACCACCCCAGGTAGCTCCTACTCTGAGCACCTGGATTTTGTATCGCCACCTCTTCCCTTTTATCACCCAGCACCTAGAGGTAGTGTCCATTTTTATTTTTTTCAAACTTCCAGACCCTGTAGAGCCAGATCCCTGTATGAAATCTCTTCCATGTAAAATACTTAGCAAGGTTCTTGTATCCTAACTGGACCCTGGCTAATGAAAGAAAATCTCCTTTCCTCTATGGTTTGTTTTCTTTTGTTGAAAAGTTGAGGTTTCTTTCCTCTATGGTTTGTTTTCTTTTGTTGAAAAGTTGAGGTTGGCCGGGCGCGGTGGCTCAAGCCTGTAATCCCAGCACTTTGGGAGGCCGAGACGGGCGGATCACGAGGTCAGG
>NW_016805765.1:80632-106501 GCF_001698545.2 Rhinopithecus bieti
TCACATAGCTGTTTTTTTTGTGGGGGTGGGGGGGAGGGGCATCTAAAATCTACCATCTTAGCAAATTTCCAGTATTCAATATAACAAATGCCTATTTTAAATGTTTGTTTTTCCTCTCTAGGGACACAATACATTTTAAGACTCAACAAAGAAGACTCTTACTCCTGACACCTGTCCTTCCTTCAGCCCCTTCCTCAACAACCCAACCGCCCATGGAGCTCTGTCATCTCTGAAGCATGTAGCCGTCTGTACCCACTCCTCACCTCCACTGCAGCAACCTCAGTCTAATTCACCAGCACCTATGCCTTGGAAGACAGCTTTCTCCCACTTTTCCAAGGCATGATGCTGGGATAATTTAGTTTCGGCAAAGAAAATTATGAAGCTTACCTCTCAGCACACACAAATTATTAACAGGTAGATTACACCTTAGGGGAGATAGTTTTCCCTAAATCTCTCATGTTTCTGCAAGTCTTGAAGGCAGAAGCTCTGCTTTTTTTGTGTTCTTTGCTGTCTCTTCAAGGATATTTGTATGGCAAACAGTCTTAGAAGATACAGTGTCTCTCCCCAAGGAAAATGACAGACTTGTTTACTGTCCAGTATACAAAGACAATTTCTCCCTCTGGGCAAAGGTCAGGCAAGCTTACAGCCCATTATAAAAGACTTGGATTCCCTAGGCTCAGGGCTCCTCACCTCTAACACAGTTCACTCCAGGTGTACAAGTCACATGACCCTCTACACATTTGCTCTGTGGGAATTTGGGCTCTGGGAACTGGCACAAGAAGATGCTGATACTCTGGCCAAGTCATTTGTCTCTGACCTGGGAGTCTTGTGTCTTCTAACATTTGTGACACTGAGGCAGGCTAACTTGTTAGTTTGCAAGTAAGGCAAAATTTCAGACACTCCACAGTTCTTGACTTACAATATTAAATGTGAAAAACAAAACTATAAAGCTTTAGAAGATGAAATAAAGAGTAGCTTCATAATCTGGAATTGAAAAAGATGTCTAAAACAGATACATATAAATACTTATATGTATAGATACTTGCCATATAGGGAAAAGAAGGATAAACTTGACTACACTAAAATTAAGAACTTCACTGACCAACAGATACCACCAACAGAGTGGAAGAAGAAGTCCTAGCCAGAGCAATTAGACAAGAGAAAGAAATAAAAGGAATCCAAATAGGAAAAGAAGTGAAAGTATTTCTCTTCACTGATGATATGATTCTATACCTAGAAAACCCTAGACACTCCACCAAAAGGCTCCTAGAACTGATAAACAACCTTAGTAAAGTTTCAGAAAACAAAATCAATGCACAAAAATCAGTAGCATTTCTACACTCCAATAACATTCAAGCTGAGAGCCAAATCAAGAATGCAATCCTGTTTACAACAGTCACACAAAAAATTACCTAGGAATGCATCTAACCAAGAAAGTGAAACATGTCTACGAGAAGAACTACAAAACGCTGCTGAAAGAAATCATAGATGATACAAAACAAATGGAAAAACATTCCATGCTCATGGTTTGGAAGAATCAATATCGTTCAAATGTCCAAACTGCCTAAAACAATCTAAAGATTCAACACCATCTCTATCAAACTAGCAACATCATTTTTCACAGATCTAGAGAAAACTATTCTAAAATTCATATGGAACCTAAAAAGTGTCCAAATAGCCAAAGCAATCACCAGCAAAAAGAACAAAGCTGGAGGCATCATATTGCCCAACTTCAAACAGTACTATAAGGCTACAGTAACCAAAACATCATGGTGCTGGTACAAAAACAGATATGTAGACCAATGGAATAGAACAGACAACCTAGAAATAAAGCTGCACACACAGGGATAGCTGGCTAGCCACATGCAGAAGAATTAAATTGGACTATCACCTTCCACCATATACAAAAATTAACTCAAGATGGATTAAAGATTTAAATATAACACCTCAAACTATAAGAATTCTAGAAGAAAACCCAGGAAACACCATTATGGATATCAGCCTTAGGAAAGAATTCATGACTAAGTCCTCAAAAGCAATTGCAACAAAAACAAAAACTTGACCAGTGGGACCTAATTAAACTAAAGAGCGTCTGTACAGCAAAAGAAACTATCAACAGAGTAAACAGACACTCCACAGAATGGGAGAAAATATTTGCAAACTATGCATCCAACAAAGGTCTAATATCCAGAATTTATAAGGAACTTAAACAATGGAACAAGCAAAAAACAAATAACCCCATTGAAAAATGGGCAAAATACATGAATAGACACTTTTCAAAAGAAGATGTACAAGTAACCAAAAAACATGCAAAAAATGCTCCACATCTCTAATCATCAGAGAAATGCAAATCAAAACCACAATGAGATACCATCTCACACCAGTCAGAAAGGCTATTATTAAAAAGTCAAAAAACATCAGATAATGGTGAGGCTGTGGAGAAAAGAGAACACTTATGCACTGTTAGTGGGAATGCAAATTAGTTCGACTGCTGTGGAAAGCAGTTTGGAGATTTCTCAAAGAACTAAAAACGAAACTACCATTCAACCCAGCAATCCCATTACTGGGCATATACCCAAAGGAAAATAAATCATTCTACCCAAAGGACACATGCATATGTATGTTCATCGTAGCACTATTCACAATAGCAAAGATAGGTTCACATTGACAGTGGATTGGATAAAGAAACTGTGGTACTTACACACCATGGAATACTACGCAGCCATAAAAAGAATGAAATAATGTCCTTTGCAGCAACACAGATGCAGCTAGAGGCCATTATCCTAAGCAAGTTAACACAGGAACAGAAAACCAAATACTGCATGTTCTCACTTAAAGTGGGAGCTAAATATTGGGTACTTGTGGACACAAAGATGGCAACAATAGACACTGGGGACTACTAGAAGTGGCAGGGAGAATTGGGGGTAAGGGTTGAAAAACTAACTTTTGAGTAATATGCTCAGTACCTGGGTGACAGGATTAACTGTACCCCAAACCTCAGCATTAATTGTACCCCAAACCTCAGCATCATGCAATATACACATATAAAAAACCTGCACATGTACCCCCCGAATCTAAAATAAAGGTTAAAATTATTTTTAAAAGAAGAGAGCTCAATCTGCAAAATAAATAATTTTGACATAAAACCAACAAGGGCTTATATCCAGAATGAATATATATTCTACAAATCAATAAGAAGACAGAAAAAGAGAAAAATGGACAAAATAGTTGGGCAGACCCTTCACAACAGGGGAAATCCAAATGACCAATAAATATATGAAAAGGTTCTCAACCTCAATCAAAATGAAGGAAACACAAATGAAACTCATGGCCAGGCATGGTGGCTCATGCCTGTAATCCCAGCACTTTGGGAGGGTGAGGCAGGTGGATTACCCGAGGTCAGGAGTTCAAGACCAGCCTGGCCAACATGGTGAAATCCTGTCTCTACTAAAATACAAAATTAGCCAGGCATGGTGGTGGGGGCCTGTAATCCCAGCTACTCGGGAGGCTGAGACAGAAGAATTGCTTGAACCTGGGTGATGGAGTTTGCAGTGAGCTGAGATCGCGCCACTGCACTCCAGACTGGGCGACAGGGCAAGACTCCATTTCAAAAAAAAAAAAGAAAAGAAAGAAAGTCACATGGAAAACTGTGTCATCATCTAGCAATGAACACCACATGAACCATCTGTCTGTTTTTAGACACAAGTCTTCTAGGAGACATGTATGAATATGTTCATAGCAGCATTATTTGTAATAGCCAAAAACTGAAAAGACCCCAGAAGCCTACCAACAGGAAAATAGCTCAATAAAGTATGGTATAGTTATACGACGGTATTCTATACCACCATAAAAATGAACTACAGTTATGCAGAACAACATGGATGGATCTTAAAAAAATAAAAATGTTGAGTGAAAAGAGTCAAACACAAAAGTACATATGGCCCTATTTTTAGAAGTTCAAAAATAGGCAAAATTCAATTCACAGTATTTAGGAATGCCTCCTGATACAGTCTGGGTCTTTGTCCCCATCCAAATCTCATGTGAAATAGTATCCCCAATGCTGTAAGTGGGGCATGGTGGGAGGTGCTGGATCGTGGGGCAGCCCCTCATGGCTTCGTGCTATCTTGGTCATAGTGAGTTTTCGTGAGATCTGGTCATTTAAAAGTGTATGACACCTTCCCCTACCCTTGTTCTGCTTTGCCATGTGACGTGCCTGCTGCCCCTTCGCCTTCCACTGTGATTGTAATCTTCCCAAAGCCTCCCTAGAAGCCAAGCAGATGCCAGCACCATGCTTCCTGTACAGCCTGCAGAACCATAGCCAATTAAATCTCTTTTCTTATAAAGTACCCAGTCTCAGGTATTTCTTTATAGCAATGCAAGAATGGCATAATATACCTACTTAGGTTGTAAAACTATAGATAAAAGTAATAAGTCATTGCCAGAAAACATACTATTAGTAGTTATTTTGCTGGGAAAGAAGAGGATGTAACTATAAAAAGGTACATGGGAGCTTCTGGGATGCTAGCAATGTCCTAGTTCTTGCCCTTAATGGGGTAACATTAGTGTTCACTTTATAATAATCCAACAGTCTGTACACTTATGTTTTATGCCCACAGAAAACAAGAGACTTAAGAAATGCATGCTCATCATGAAATTGAGCCTTGCCAGTAACCCAGAAGCCCCCCATGGATCCCTTTCTAACACAACCTCCCACCTCCTCTCATAGCCTATTACTACGCTGACTTTAATTCCCTAAGTGTACATCACTAAATACCATGATTTATCTTGGTCTGTTTTTTATTTTTCCTGGAATCAAACCAACTGAATATTTGCGTTAGAGTCTGAAAACCGTTCTTGATAAATCAATTTATTACTGTGATGTATATGTTTCTTTCAACATAACGATATTTTTACAGTGAATTAAACATAGTTCAGCAGAAACAAAGATAATGTTCCATAACTTCACGAGTGTGTGTGAAAACACATTGAGAACACCAATTTAAAATCAGCAAAACATTATCCGTGACATTAACTCAGTGATGTTAATTTGAATTTTATTAGATTTGTAATTTTATTTGCATTTAATTTGAAATGTTTGGAGTTTATAGTTGTCTTAAAGCTATAAGCATAAATTAACACTTAGTTTTATGTTTAGACATATTTAAGTAGCAATATAATAAAACTAAATTTAAGTCAATACACCAAAAAGTCCCTTATGGAAAGGGGTCCTTAATTCACACAGGTTTGAGAAACCTGCCTAGGCATCAGCTCCCATTCCCTTCCCCTCCCCATTCCACCTGCGTGGGCTCCCTTTACCCCAGGACAAAATATCCTGCTACATAAATCCAGGCACCATCAAGAAAAGCACTTCCCAAAGCATCCGTGACATCTCTGTGAAGTAATGTCAAGCACTCAACCTGCTAGTTCTGGAATTCATTCCGATTCCATTTGTCATACATGTGATCAAAGCTGGAGAACAAAATAAGACACAGGTAATTAAGCAAAGTGTGAACACTGCTGATTTGAGCCAGAGGACAATTCTTTGAAATGCTAATGACAATAATCCAAAACTCATGCCTTGACTTCACTCTCACTTATGAACTCGGGCATAGAATTCACTCACCCAAGTAGATTTGTTTCCTCTGGCTGCTATAAAAAGTTACCAAAAACTCAGTGGCAAAACAATACAGACTTGTTTTCTCACAGCTCTAGAGGTCAGAAGTCTAAAATCAGTCTTCCAGGGCTAAAATCAAGGTGCTGGCAGGCCTGGTTCCTTCTGGAGGCTCTAGGAGACAGGATCTGTGTCCTTGCCTTTTCTGGCTTCTAGAGGTCATGTGCATTCCTTGGACCCTGATCTCTCCTTCACATCACTCCAATCTCTTGCTTCCATCCTCACATTGCCTTCTCATATAAGATACCACTCACAGGTCCTAGGGATTAGGACATGGACATCTTGGGAGTGAGGGGAATTTCCCAGCCTGACACCCCCAACAAGCAGAGTCTGACCTATGACAGCTGTGAATAAGAGGGACCCACTTGTCCTTTGCTTAAATGTCAAGGGGTCAAAAGGTGCTCACAAACACCTGCCTCAAATGCAGTTTCTGTGTGAATGGATCCTAAACTGCAAAGCACTACCATTTATGCCTACAGATAGAGAAACACAACATTTCTGCAATCATCTCATCCTTTTAAACTGGGTAAGAACTCAAAGAATTTGCTTCTGCTTTTGAAAAACTTATTTTGAAATAATGTCTGGTTTACAGAGAAGTTGCAAGCATATGACAAAATAATTCCCCAATGCTACAAAGAATGCTCCAATAGACTTCGCCAGATTCCCTCAATTTTATCTCATTCATTTTATCAATTTTCTCTCTCTCTCTTTTTCTCCCTCCAACCCACCCTTTCCACCCTCTCTCTCTCTCCCTCCACTAAATCATTTTGAGGACAAATTGCAGATATGATGCCCCCTTTCCCCCTAAACATTTCATTGTGTATTTCCAGGGCAACTTAGCTTCTAAGCGGGTTTGGAAAACAGAAGGCTGAATTGTCAGTGGGAAAAGTTTTCCAAGGGAGATATTCTTCCTCCCTGGAAGGGAGGTCTGGAAATCCAAAGGAGACAAGTCCTTGTTCTGGAAAGTGGGAAGTGTCACATCTCATTATATTGCAAAAAATTATTTTTCACATAATATTATCCCAAACTCCAGGCACTGAGATTTTTGCCCTTGATCCACTGATGAGCAAGTACTTATAATACACAATTTCTACCCATCCACTACAGGGAAGCTCAGTGAAACTGGCTACTGAACAGCACAGATGGAAGGAACAAAGCATGGAAAATAATCCTCATGGACTAGTTGTTTCTCCTTGTCTTTTCTACGTCCTAACATAAAGTGAATTGAAACATCCTCTAGGATAAGAGCTATGCCATAGCTATCAGTGTTCTGCAATTGTGTGTATGACATAATCATTCATTTACGATGATCAATCATTTATGATGATCATCCATTTACGATCCTTATTCACTTATGATTTTCTGCTCAGGTTGCTCTTAGAGTTAGATGGAAAAATTCCATTCAGCAAAGATTTATTGAGCACCTACCATGCCCTGGGTCAAGTGGGAAGTAGAAATGAATGGAGGGTCATGATTTAGTGGGAGAGACAGATGCATCAACCACAAAGAACAAAGCAGCATGAAGTACAGTCTGCAGTAGAGCACGAGGGAAGTGTTCTCAGTGGTAGAAAAGACTGCCTAAAGGAAGGAGGGCAGGGATGATGCCTGGAAGCAGCATTTGGGAAGTCTAGGAGAGAGGCAAGGGTTTTCCCAGATGAACGAGAAGCCTGAGCCAAGGCACCACAGGATGCAGATGTCCAGCACGTCTAGGGATAGAGGGTGACTCACCTGGTGTGGCTCAACAGTGGAGGGTTTGAGTGCAGTTGGGACCTGAAAAGGACGTGGAATAAGATCATGAAACCTCTTGACACCATGTCTTATCTTTCCGTGGTCTTTATTCTGTAGCTATAGTTGAACTTTCAGAAAACAAATTTCCTTTTCATTGCCAAGTAATTAACATTCCACAAGTCAAATGTTCAAAACCTTGACCTCGTTCTAGCGATTAAACAATTTCTCAAAGACCCTTCCAACCCCACACCTCTCAGCTCCATGCTGTGATAAATGCATCACTAGCAGAAGGTAGGGCGGGAAAGGCATTGCTAATACACACAGCAGAAAAACACAGATTCACAGCAGGAAAAGTACAACTTTTGTGCAAAGTTGACCCAGACCATCTCATTATGCAGTGGTTGAAACCTGTCTGAAAAGGAGTGCGTGGATTTGTCATGAGGACCTGTGTAAATATATTTCCAAAAGACTGTTTTCAAATGGCTCTACAGTTTAGAAGGAAAAAAAAAAGATATAACCTTTTTAAAATGTGGGAAGCAGGAACAATATTGCTGGCAGCTTATTCATCTAGTTAATGAGTACTCTAAGGAGTCCATCCAGAATAGCACCTCATCTGGAGGAAGCTGGTAGGGAGAGGCAGGGAGGGAGACAGCCAGGCAAAGGCGGGAAAACAGAGCGCTGACTACACTGAGAGTCTTGGAGGGGATGGAGGAATAGGGAGGCCAGGAAGGCAGGGACAGCCAGGAAGGAAGAGAGAAGGAGGAGGGTGAAGGTTAGGGAGCAATGATGCTGCCCTACCACCACTCTGCCTGGCACCTTTTGTTTGGCTCCCTTACACGGGCAGGAACGGAGGACCTTTCCAATTCTAATGTGCAGGAAAGCCTGATCTGAAAACCAGGAGTAGCTTTTCTGACACCAGGAGCAAAGAAAGCAGCGCACTTCCAGGCTGTGATTGCCGCACAAAAGCAAATTATTTGGGAACACCACAAGCACTTATGAGACTTCTCACCCTAGCAGTAGTTTCCAAATGAAAACTACCCAGACCTTGCAGCAGCTAAGAATTAAACTGATATTAAATAAACATGGAGTTCTTAAGGCAAATGAAAAGAGTATTAAGCACATTTTTTTCTTAATTGACTTAAACATCTTTATCTTACACTATCAAGGAGCAAATGGCAATGCATCTGGGTTACAGAAAAGCGATCTCACCCTCAGTCCCACCAAGACCTTGGCAATAACAGTTTCAGAAGAATTTAAAAATCACCCATTAATGGATAGAAGCAGGGATGGGGTCAAGTCCTCTTAAATAGCAGGTGGTATTTATCCCCCTTGAGAGGACCTGTCAAGGCTCTCCTTGCCTTCTGAGGTGACCTAGGTCTGAAGACCCTTGTCAGTGCGAAACTCCACTGCAGTGAGTTTATAGTGCTGACATGGTGCAAAAACTCACAGAGAGTGACTGTCCATCCAAGGTCTGGCTCCTATTAGGTCCAGTATTGTTCCAAGTGTCAAACTCCCCTCTTACCCTGTATCCTGAAAGCTTGTGCAACACTAAGGCCTGACACCACACCAGCCCTGTCCAGGGTGGGGATGGTAGGAGGAAATGCCCAGGAAGCATGGTAAACGTCAAGCGTGTGGCTTCCTGGGAGCCAAGGTGTGCTGGGTGAGGGAACCAGCAGGTGCACAGTACACTGGGAGAGAGAAAACTGGAAACGTTGTGATCCTGGAGACGAAGCAGCTGACAGAGATGCTCTAGAGCCCAAGAGAAATAGGAGTTTCTAGACTTTTAGATTTCATAAGCAGTAAATACCCATAGTAGTAGTAATAGTTATTATTATTACTGTATACAAAGTATTTTCAACTTTTTTCATTTTCCCGGGAAAGGACACAACCTTTGTAACTATTGCTGCTGTTTTCATTTTAAAAAGGAACTTTTAATACTAAAATTATAGGAGGAACATAATATCTGACATCACATAAATTCAGATTTGAAGGAAATTTACGTTTTTTCCTTATTTGTTCTTATTTTTTCTCATTTTGTTAAGAACCAGCGAACACTTTGAAGAAAGCCAAAAGTTTACATCTGGAGCTGGAGGGTTCTGTGACTGCACACCAGGCACTCTGCCAGCCCTATTTCTGCCTGTAATCCCGCAGGTCACTTGCCAGAGGCAGTACCTTCCATAAAGAGAAAAGCCTAAGGCACCATCACGGGCATCCCAGGACCTACCTAATCCGTTCTTCTGATTGGCCAGCTTTTTTTTTTTTTTATTGTACTTTAAGTTGTAGGGTACATGTGCACAACATGCAGCTTTGTCACATATGTATACATGTGCCATGTTGGTGTGCTGCACCCATTAACTAGTCATTTACATTAGGTATATCTCCTAATGCTATCCCTTCCCCCTCCCCCAACCCCACGACAGGCCCTGGTGTGTGATGCTCCCCACCCTGTGTCCAAGTGTTCTCATTGTTCAATTCCCACCTATGAGTGAGAACATCTGATTGGCCAGCTTTCTTTTGGGAAAGGCTGAATGCTGTACCCCTGCTTGGTGTGGATATGCTCTAAGTAGTCCCTTGCAAACCCAGAGAAAGGATTAACTGATTGCCTTCCTTTTTTCACTTTGGCTGCCAGGAAGCTCAACATCAAATCTGAGGATCCACATAGCAACATCATGCACCCTTTTACATGTATATGGATACATAAATACACTTGCACATGCCTCTACAAGCTTTGACTTTTCCATAAAATATTTATATGTTCCCGGATCATGATTTATGACTCTTATTTACATTGTACTTTTTAATTTTTAGCAAGTTGCTTCAAATCTTATGTGGGACAAGGGAATAAATACAATTTTTTAAAATTAGGACTATAAAATTTTGCTAAAGCAATTCACTGATAGGCAACGGCTGTGGCAAACACAATGTCTTTACATAGTAACCAAACTCCAAAGCAAAAATTATTTAGGCCACCAGGTTAGACATTAGATTCCAAACTTATATAAGCAAAGCTAATTTTTCCCCCAAAAGATATAATATAGTGGGCCATCAGCTGAATTTAAAATTCACACAGCTTCCAAACAATAAGAGGCACTTTTCTCTTCCACGAACAAAGACATTTTATTCATACATGAATAAAGCAAAGATTCTTTCTATTCTATCTACATGAAGCAATCCTGCATTTCTATGCAAAATGAGGTATTTTGCACCAGGCAGAGCTATATTACAGAATTGCTGTGCATTCTGGATGAAGTTGTCTGATGATGGCACATGCGTTGAATAACAAAAAGCACTTTGTATCAGCAAAAAAAAAAAATCCTTAAGCCTTCCATGACACTCTCTTCTGTTTTTCCCTCAACACAAGGCATTGATGGGTGAACACATACATTAATATATTCACTTCGAATCTAGCACTGGGCATGCTCCCTAAAGGATGGCAAAAGTGTGTGGGCCCAAAGTGAAAGGCCCAAATCAAAGAAATGAACTCCACACCAAACATATTTGTACAGTGTTTTGGTTTAATTTTTCCAAGGGTATAATTTAAAATAGGCTTTGTGAGACTGGTGGGGGTGAGGGGAGGATTCTCTTCAAAGTGATTGTAAACTCCTTCAAGGCAGTAACTGGGTAATTTATACTTATTCTAGAGTTAAATCCCTGAAGTATTCATATTTCTGAATAATTAGGGAGGCATCATAAAAATAGCATACTCTTTAAAGATCTTTGCCCTCTTCCTTTCTCCAGAAGTTTAAATCATCTTCTTAAAAGGGTTAATACGATTCTTATATCAGGAACCAGCACTGACCAACCTGGTAAATTTAACAGAAACCAGCGTTTATCACACCAATAAAACTGGATTTGACATACAAAGTCTTCACTTGAAAAGTAAGTTCTTCCTTTCTCCCATTATTGAGCAATAAATTACTGAGAAGTTCTGGTCTACTAAATAGGAAGAAGTGAGGTTGCAGAAAATATAAACCAGTTTAAAGCCAGAAAGCCACAGCAATCATTTAGAAGCAAAACACAAAGTTATAAGCTTTCTTCATCATAAGAGTCATTGTCTATCCCCAGCCTCCAGTCCTCTCCAAAGTCGGTGGGACATCTAAGAACGTGCTCCCAGGATTCTGCCCTCACTCCATGAGACGAGGCAGGGCCTGCCTGCCCATTCCTCCCCTCCACAGCAGGTCAGCCTTCATTCCCCATCTTCTTTATCCAGGACAAGGCTTGACCAAAATGGCCTGTTCCAAAGGCAGTTCCCCTGCTCTCACTTTTCTGTCCCATCACTTTCTCAAAAAAAATATGTATTTTTTAAATGCGTAGTTTCTTAATGCACACTAAAATGCTCAATGTATGTAAAAACATACATTCCATAAGCCTTACCAATTGCTCAATGCACAGTAAGATCCTGGGTGAGAAGCCTTACAATCACCTCTAATCAGTCTCCCTGTTTCTACCTCGGCCCCTCTAAAATCTGTTCTCAAAGGAGCAACCAGAATGATCTTTTAAAAATGTAAGCCCAGGGGTGGCTCACGCCTGTAATCCCAGCACTTTGGGAGGCCAAGGCAGGCGGATCATGAGGTCAGGAGATTGAGACCATCCTGACCAACATGGTGAAACCCCGTCTCTACTAAAATACAAAATTAGCTGGGCGTGGTGGTGTGTGCCTGTAGTCCCAGCTACTCAGGAGGCTGAGGCAGGAGAATTGCTAGAACCCGGGAGGTGGAGGTTGCAGTGAGCCACTGCACTCCAGCCTGGTGACAGAGCAAGACTCCGTCTCAATCAATCAATCAATAAAATAAAATAAAATTGCGCCTGGACCCCATATCCCACCTCTAGCACCCTTGATCCATTTTCTTTTTCTCCAAAGTACTTACTGTATAATATACTCATTTTGAGCTTACCATATGATATACACGGGTTTTGCTCATAGATATGTTCCAAGCACCTAGAAATGTGTCTGGTACATAGTGGGTGGGCACTGAATAAATATTTTTTCAATAAATAAATGAATAAGGCCAAGTGCAGTGGCTCACGCCTATAATTCCAGCACTTTGGGAGGCCAAGGTGGGTGGATCACCCGAGGTCAGGAGTTCGAGACCAGCCTGGCCAACATGGTGAAACTCCATCTTCTACTAAAACTACAAAAATTAGCTAGGCGTGGTGACATGCACTTGTAATCCCAGCTACTCGGGAGGCTGAGGCAGGAGAATCACTTGAACCCAGGAGGTGGAGCTGCAGTGAGCTGAGATCACACCACTGCACTCCAGCCTGGGCAACAGAGTGAGACTCTCCAAAAAATAAAAGACAATAATAATAAAGGAATGAATACCTGGAAGATCCAAGATGAATCACTAAAAAAGTAATTAAAACCAACAAAAGACATCAGTAAAGGTCATTCATTAAAAATAAGTGTACAAAGGCCAGGCACAGTGGCTCATGCCTGTAATCCCAGCACTTTGGGAAGCCGAGGCGGGCAGATCACGAAGTCAGGAGATCGAGATCCTGGCTAACATGGCGAAACCCTGTCTCTACTAAAAAAACACAAAAAAATTATCTGGGCGTGGTTGGGAGGCTGAGGCAGGAGAATGGCGTGAACCCAGGAGGCGGAGCTTGCAGTGGGCGGAGATCGTGCTACTGCACTCCAGCCTGAGCACAGAGCAAGATTCTGTCTCAAAAAAAAAAAGTGTACACAAAACAGGTTTTCAAACATCAGTAATAACCAATCAGGAAAATGATTTTTTTTTTTAGCAAAAAAGAATGATTTCTATAAACAAAACCTGTTATGGTGAAGAGATGGGGCCAGAGCTGCGATGCTCCCCAGCCCTCAGCCACTCCTCGGGAGCCTTTATCGCTAAAGGAGTGGAAGTTTGAAAACCTATGTATCAGAAAACGCATAGGAGAAAAGGGCCTATTCACACCAGAAACAAAAAATTTTAAAAACGTAGAATATTTAAGAATTTGCCAGACCTCTACTGAAATGAAACCTACAAAATTTTTCTGAGGGACATAAAAAGATTCAAAAGTAAATGGCAAGACATGCCACATTCCTAAGTGGGAAGACTAATTTCTAACAAGTCACAGACAAAACTACAACACAGCCAAAAATAATATGTTAATATTAAACGAATCGTAAAGCTCATCTAGAAACAAAAATGTAAAAAATATCAGGAAAATGCCGAAAAACAAGAGTAACGTGCGGGAGCAGGCCCTATCAGATGTGCCCCGCAGAGCACAGTAACTACAAGTAGGTGGCAGAAAGTGCCAGAATCAACAGAATGAGCAATTAACAAAAGAGAAAGCTGAGAAATATAGCCAATATATAGGATCCCACTTCGTAATACGGGTAGCATTTACAATAGAAAGAGGTCAGATTATCCCATAAATTTGCTAACTATATTCATCACATTCAGGGAAAAAAAAAAAGTTACAATCAAAGCTTTAAAAAAATTTCAGATGAATGGTTTAAATATTTTTAAATGAAAACATAAAAATAAAACCACCACATGTAGGTGAACATTTGTGTAATCTCAGAGTAGGAATGCCTTTCTAAACAGGATTTCAGAAGTCAGGACCTATAATGGCAAAGGCTAATAAAATCAACTACAAAAAAAAAAAACCTATATGTTAAAAAACAAATATGGGAAAAGATTAATAAACCCTATTACAGTAAAATAATTTCTTTTTACCAAAAGACATCTTTAGGCTTTAGAGAGTGAAAAGATAAACTACAGAGCAAGAGAAGATATTTGTACAACATATGACAACAAACGGCTAGTGTCCAGAATATGTGAAGAACTGCTACAAATAAATAAAACTAATTTCTTAAAAATGGAAAAATACTTGAACAAACATGTCATTAAAAAGGAAATTCAGGCCAGGCACAGTGGCTCACGCCTCTAATCCCAGCACTTTGGGAGGCCAAGGCGGGCAGATCACCTGAGGTCAGGAGTTTGTGACCAGCCTGGCCAACATTTAGTGAAACCATGTCTCTATTAAAAAATACAAAAATTAGCTGAGTGTGGTGGCACACACCTGTAATCCCAGCTACTCGGGAGGCTGAGGTGGGAGAATTGCTTGAACTTAGGAGGGAGAGGTTGCAGTGAGCCGACATCGCATCACTGCACCCCAGCCTGGGTGAGAGAGTGAGACTCCATCTCTTAAAAAACAAAAAAAAAAAGGAAATTCAACTGGCCAATAAATAAATGAAAGAATGCACAACCTTGTGACTGCCAGGGAATGCAAAATTAAAATTCCAATGAGATATCACTTACATACTCACCAGATGGGCAAAAATCAGAAAGACCAATAATACCACGGATTGGCAAGGATGTAAAATAATGGGAACTCTCACGTCCTGCAGATTGGAGTACAATCCCATATTATTTGATGAGGTCTGGCCATTATCTAGTAAAGTTAAAGACAAAGTGAAGACGCCAATGTCCTAAAGGCGTCTAAAGGCTAAAGCCAGTGAGTGCACAAGAAGGTCAACTTAGAGAAGCCTGTGGAATGTGCAACAAGAAACACGCCCATAATATTTGCTGCTGCAGTTTTCATAATAGTCTCAAACCCAGGACAATACCAATGACCATGAACAGGAGACCAGATACATATGTAAGCGGTGTATTTATACAATGAATTTCTAGATTGCGAATAAAATGAGCTCTGGCTATATGCAACTATATGGATATGCCTAATATCGAGATAAGACCCAATTTTAAAATACGGTATGATCCCATGTATAAAATGGGTAAAAACAGGCAAAATTAAACTATCTTGTTTAGAGATGCATACATATTGGTGGTAAAACTGTAATTATAAAGAAGGAAATTATTATAAAAGTCAGGATAGTTATGTTAGTTGTCTATTACTCTGCTAAAAAATTACCCCCAAACTCAGCAGCTTAAAACAGCTCACATGGCTATTATCTCACACAGTTTCTGAGAGTCAGGAATCCAAAAGCAGCTTAGGTGGGGTGATTCTGGCCCAGGATTTCTCATGAGCCTGAAGTTAAGCTGTGGGCCAGTGCTGCAGTCATCTGAAAGGCGGAGCATCTGCCTCCCAGCTCACCAACATGGTTGTTGGCAGGCCTCAGTTCTCCAAGGGCTTTTGGAAGGAGGGCCTCAGTTCCTGGATACCGGGGCCTCTCCACAGGGCTGCCTGAGTGTCGTCAAGACATGGCAACTGGCTTCCCCCAGAGTGATTCATCCGCAAGAGAGTAAGCGAGCCCAAGATGGGAGCCACAGTCTTTTATAACCCAATCTGGGATGTAACATCCCACTGTTTCTGTCATATTCTGTTGGTCACACTGGCCCACCTTGGAACAATCCTGGGTGGGTATGAAGACCAGAAGGAGAGAATCACTGGGGGCCATCTGTGAAGTTGGCTACCACAATTGTGACTTCTTCTAGAAAGTTGGGTGTAGATTGTATCAGGAAGGAACACACAGGGAACTTCTGGGAAACTGGCAAGATTCTGTTGCTTGAATTGGTGGTTGTACAGTTGTTAACTTCATAATTATTTGATAAACTGTACATTTATATTCTATGCACTGTTCCAAACCTATGTCAGATTCCACAATAAAAATGTAAACAGAAAAGCCTATTTAAATTTCAAATGACTAACAGGAAAATTATTTGCAGCAATTCAACAATCATATGTAAAATGTGTAAAGAGTTCTTAGAAATCAGTAAGAGACAAACACCACAATGGAAATAAACAGTGATTCATAAAATAACAAAAAAGGTGGATAAGAATGTAACATTTCATCTTACAGTTAAAGAAATAATAATTAAAATAGTGATTTTAAAATATTATATTCAGCCTAGTGTTAATAAAGACATGGGGAAATCCGCCTTTTCTTACACTATTTGAGGGGGAAATTTTCTGGAACGTAACTTGGCGATGCATAACGAAAGTCCTTAAAATATCCAATGCTGACTCAGCAACTTTATTTCAGGATTACTTTTTTTCCCTAGGAAATTGTCAAAGACAGTAGCACGAAATCACTAATTATACTTGTTCTAGTTGGGAACACAAACGTGAAATCAGGTTTCCAGGACTGGAATCCCAGCTGCAATACTTATTTTTCACTTCAGGTATATTATTTTGTACCTCAGTCCCCTCATCTGTAAAACTGGGGGAGAAGAAAATACCTACCCCGTAAGTTTGTTGAGGCTTAGGTGAAATAATGCATAAAAACATCTTAAACTCATAATCTGAGACAGCAAGTACTCAATAAATCTTACTTACTGTTATTAGTGAAAATTGGTAACAACTTAAATATCCAACAATTAGAAAACTTTAAATAAATTGTAGTTTTCCACATTATACAGCTTCTAAAATTATGATGTGGATCTATATTCTCATAGAAATATCTTCACAATATATTAAGTGAGAAATGCAGGTTAGAAGCCAGTACATTTAATTTTTGCATTTCTATAAACATATGTAAATATAATAATATTGGGTATATATCCAATATTAAGAGTAACAATATAGGGTAATGAGATGTGGATAATGGTTTTGCTGGGGTTTTTTTGTATTTTATAAAGTTTTTTTTCTTTTTTTTGTATTGTATAATGTTTCATCAATGAACATAAGTGATGTATGAAATACATGATTAATTTAAAAACAATCCAAAATAACAAACAGAAAAATCAAGGGGTATGAAATACAGTGGATTTTCATTATTAAAAGTAATTATGTGGCCGGGCGCGGTGGCTCAAGCCTGTAATCCTAGCACTTTAGGAGGCCGAGACGGGTGGATCACGAGGTCAGGAGATCGAGACCATCCTGGCTAACATGGTGAAACCCCGTCTCTACTAAAAAAATACAAAACTTAGCCGGGCGATGTGGCGGGCACCTGTAGTCCCAGCTACTCGGGAGGCTGAGGCGAGAGAATGGCGTAAACCCGGGAGGCGGAGCTTGCAGTGAGCTGAGATCCGGCCACTGCACTCCAGCCTGGGAGACAGAGCGAGACTCCGTCTCAAAAAAAAAAAAAAAAAAAAAAGTAATTATGTTCTATTAAGTCACTACAAACACTCAATTAATGAATACTGAACCATTGCTTTAGCCTAAAGGAAATAGAAGTTAGGTTCTTTCAAGTCTCTGGTCACATAAGCCTCTGATAAATATATGGGAAGCTGATCCAAATTCATAAGAAAAATACTAATACTCCAAAGGATGGCTAGGCCAAGGGTATGAACAAGTCATAACAGGAGAAATACAATTAGCAAATAAACCCATGAGAAAACCCTGAGCCCCCAAACTGGGCAACATAGTGAAACCTCCTCTCAACAAAATATATGTATTTTTTAATTAGCCAGGCAAGGTTGAGCATGCCTGTACTCCTAGCTACTCGGGAGGCTGAGGGAGGAGGATCTCTTGAGCCCCAGAAGGTCGAGGCTACAGTGAACCATGATGGCACCACTGCACTCCAACCCGGGTGACAGACTGAGACTTTGCCACAAAACAAAACAAAAACCTCAGGCCCATTCATTTATTCACATCCATCCATTTATTCATTCACACAGGCATATATAAGGTACCTCCAAATGTGCACAGCCGGGTGCTCCAAAAGTCACAGATATAAGGCATTAAGTCCTATTCCTGGGTAATTTGGGAGACACACGCTGAATCCAGGAAGTATGCACACGTGGGTGTGGAGGCCTCGGCCTCCCCTGTTTCCTACTGTGTGTGGGGTGCCTCCACTCACCATTACACCAAACAAGTGGTTACTCGCTTGCCCTGGGACACCCAAGGAAGGTGCTGCTGATTGTGATCACCAACTCAGCAAACCCTTAGGCTCCAGGATGCTGATCTGCTGTCCATTTCCACACACTGATGAGGGGAAGGCATCCCACCCAGGTGAAGGGCATTCCTAAAAAGTCAGTAGATCCTTGGTAAAAGGCTATAATTTAGACACATAGTTGTCACTTGATCTAAAGACATACCACTTCTTCCAACAACTTGAAACTATTCTTCAGATTAAGTTTATATTATTCCTACAGTAAAGCTTAGTCAAATAGCTGCAATTAACATTATTTATAAAACACCTATTTTTCTAATGAGTTATTAGGTTCCCTTCCTTTCCTGCAAACTGTGTCTAAAAAGAAGCCAGTAAGTTGTTTGTTTTTTTTTAGACAGAGTCTCACTCTCATCCAGGCAGGAGTGCGGTAGCGCGATGCCAGCTCACTGCAACCTCAGCTTCCCGGGTTCAAGAGATTCTCCTGCCACAGCCTCCAAGTAGCTGGGGTTACAGGCATGGGCCTCTACACTTGGCTAATTTTTGTATTTTTAATAGAAACGGGGTTTCACCACGTTGGCCAGGCTGGTCACGAACTCCTGACCTCAGATGATCTGCCCATCTAGGCCTCCCAAAAGTGCTGAGATTACAGACACGAGCCACCTCACCTGGCCAGAAGCCAGTAAGTCTTAAATGCAAGATGCGTTTTCTCATGTGTAGGATGAGTAACTGAGATCTTGCATCCAAACATGAAATTGAATAAACTGACCTTTCAATGTCTGTTCCTCTTATGATGCTAATAATCTCACTCTGAATTCCACCTCTAACCTTCCCAAGAATATTAAACAGGATCATGACTAGCAAAGTTAATTTTTTTTAAATATATAAGTCAGGAAGAGAAAAAAATATTAGCATAGAAAGTACTTTTATGATGTATTAATACTTCACAAATCTAAAATTAAAGTTCAGTTTATGTATGAAATATAGCATAACTTGAGTTACTTAAGTTTCATAAAATGCAAAATACAGTTTTCCAGACAATAATTACAAATTTAATCCATTTACTTTCATAAATGTCATAAAGTTGTTAATTATGCTATAAACAGTGTTACAAGCTGTTGGCCTTCAAAGAATTGCAGAGTTCTTGCTTATTTCTGAGAAGCATATAACTCTGGAACACTAAAAACTTCAGGTGAAAACAGTTTAAAACTATATTTTCTGGTCTAAAGGTCATTAACAGCATAAGCCAATTCCAAAAGGTACTAAGTTTCAAGGATACACAGAGGACAAGAAAAAATATTCCAAAATCCATGGTTATAACTCTTTTCAAAGGGCCTTCTTAGCCCCTGTCTTCTAGAAAGCAGAGCCCGAGACAAGGATTAAAGTGATGACAACTTAATGTGCGAGGTACTAGCCCAGAACAGTAAGAGTGAGGAAAGAGAGAGCAAGGCCAAGAAAGAGTCCAAGGATTGTGTGATAAAGGGTGTAACTGCACCAGCCACCTTCAAAACAAGCCAGGCCACTAGGCAAGTATGTCTATCAGCACACAGGACTTTCTTAGAAAGAGCTGCAAGAAGAAACTGTACCTCAGAGTAGTCCCTGGAAGGGAGAAAGAAAGGGAAATTGATCTGTCCAGTGCCATCCTATCCTCTCCCATTGGTTAAGATTCACCACAGGAGCCAGAGACCCAACACTTCCGGGTTTCACCCTCCAGCCCTTGGACAGCCACTCGAGAAGCCAGGTTCTAGGCCCCTGGTGCGGCATTTCATCCAAGACCAATGGTGGAGAGAGATGTGGCACTTGACAGGGCTCAGCAGGTGGGGCCTGAAGGCCACATTGGTCCAGGGCTTCATCGATGAACTCCAGCCTGCTCTGTAAACTCCAGCAAAAGTGTGGTCAGGGAGGAGGAGCTCAAAAGGAGGCAGCAACAAAACATACACCTAAAAATGCCTGCAAAGCTTATTACTATCAATATACCTTATTACTATCATTATATCCAATACAGAAGCATTGACACCAGGGATTTATTCCCTTATCTCAAATTTCCAAGTAACTTGCCCAATCAAGGACAGCACAATGACCACCTCAGGCCAGCTGTGGTTACTCTATAACATATTGGGAACCACAATAAAGTCAAGCTCCATGTTACTGACTGGAGATTAGGGCCTGGACTCAGAATATGGGTGCACCTTCCAGAATGATTCCATCTGAGCTGGCATTTGTTCAGCCCCTCATTATAATCAAGTAGCTGCCACATTAGCAGTTAACAGGACTTCCCAACCCTCTCCCTTTCAGACGATCTTCTCCAGTGTCATGTGTCCATTTTTCAGCAGACTGGTACCTTTTCCTGAAATAATGTAGCTTTTAAATATCAGGGAGTTGCGAGGCTTTGGGGTTCTAGTGTCATATTCCAGGATTTTATTCATATCTCATTCTGTGGCCAGGCCCTAATGTGTAATTGTTGTGTGTTTGTTCTAAAGTCCTGTGTACTGATAGAATTTTATATACTTTACTCAGGTTGCAGTGACACTAGTTAAAACACTAATAATCATTTACTCAGGTTTACAGTTGGCACGATTCTTGGTATTTATCATTCAGTGGTCATTTCATTGACTATTAATCACTGAGTCTCTAAGGCTGGAGCAGTTACCACACATGCTAGGCACTCAGTAAACATTTATTTAGTGAATGACATTTGTTTCTTTGATCGGATTTGGATCTTAGTGAGAACTGGATGACTAATTGAAATATGATTACATGTATGACTACCCTTTAAAATGTTTAAGGGAAATTAACAGAATTTATAAATAGTATTAATTGAGGGATTTAATTGGTTAAATTTATAAATTAAACATTGTTCAAAGACAAGTGCTTTTCATTTTAACATAAATATCAGACTTACAAATGAATTTATAAGATTTGTAAGTTATTTTTTAAAGTTTAATGTAGAATCAGTTTCACATTTATGACTTCAAAGAATTAAGTATTTAATAAAATACTGCTAACCGTAAATCTCCCTTTCTGGGCCTTAGACATTAAAAAACCTAGGGGTAAGAAAGATAGAGACCCTTATCATGAGAGGCAAGATATGTATAAAATGCTGTAAGAACACAGAGAATGAAGCAACCCATCCCCCACCCTGAGCAGGTGGGGGAAAAGGAAGGAAAAAGGGGTAAAAATTCCTAAAATTTCTAAAGCAGCAGGTAATGCTTCAACAGAATCTTAAAGGAGGAGAAAGCAAAACACCAGGAGGACAATAGAGGGAGGTAGAGGAGAAGCTTATTTCAGCAGAAGGAAGAACATGGGCCTGGTCCAGAGGGATAACCCAACAGGGCATGGTATGGAAACTGCCAAGTAGCTCAGATGGCTAGAGCTAGGCCAGCAGACACAAGGGCTTGACAACCAATGGGAAGCAGTACAAGTTTATACTGAAGGGCCACTGAAGGATTTTCAGCAGGGGGTGATCATTCCTGTTTTAGGAAGATCCCTCTGGCCACAGTGGGATGGCCTGGAGTGGGAGAGAAAATAGGTGGGAGAGGTGGCAATGTAGATGATAAGTAATGTGGCCCCACCCTGAGGAGTGATGGTGGTGCAGAGAGAGATTGACAGATCTTAGAGCACTTAAGAGGTAAAAATCTACAGAACGTAGAGAGATAAGGGTGTGGAGTGAGTCCCTAGCACAATGCCAAATGAATCACTGAGGACACTCAAAAGTGTTGAATGAATGGTGAATAAAATAATGGCAACAATAACAAAACACGGCATTTGGTGGAAGTTACTATATATTGAGCCCTTTGCCAAGAGCTTTGCCTTTATTATCTAATTTTATCTTCATGTCCATCCTTCAAGGAAGATATGCTTAATTTCCAGAAACTAAGACACATGGAAGGTGGATTACTTGCCCAAGCTCACCCACCTAATCAAGAGAGGAGTCGGGATTGAAGTGGAGGTAATAAGCTCCAGAGTGCTATGCCCAAAGATGAAGGTTGGTTTTATAGTTTCTAGTAAATTGGAGTGATGAAAATGTTTGGATGGATTTTAAAAATATATTTTTTGAAAACTAATTTGAGGTGTGTGGGGGTGTCCGAGTAGAGCTGTCCAGATAGGCTGCCTAAAGCTCAAGAGAAATGTCAGGACAGGAATTATGAACAGGTGATCACATGGGTTATCATGAGAGTCATGGTATCACACACGAAACATGAACCAAGTGAAAAGACTAGATGACCAATAGCAAACTCCTTGTGATCACTGATTTTAAAAAGTTGGACAGAGAAAGAGAGGCCAGAAAATAAAACATAGTGAACAGAGAGTTAAGAGTTTAACCAGCAGTGGTGTGGTAGGAATCACAGTAGAAGACGTTTCCAGAAGGAGATGGTCAAAATGCACAACAAAGCAGAGCTGCCAAAAATAAAGACACAAATGCCTGCTGGATTCATCTTTTAGGACGACGTTGGTAACTTAACTGAAGTAGATCCATTGTATGATGGAGGGGGCAGTAGATTACATTGGTTGACAGTGATACATGATCAGGAAGTGAAAGCAGTGGGTAGAGATATGCTTTCTAAAAGTCCAGCAATGAAGAAAAGAGTGAGACACGGGAGGCCTAAGGGGAGACAGAGTCAAGGGGAAGATTTAAACAAGAAGATTTAAACTTGCTTAATTGTAACCTGCATGGACCTTGGGGGACTGAACAAAGGAGTTCGAATGTGGGAATAAAGATAAGAGACAAAAAAATATGTTTGGAAGAAGGGGTCGGGGGCACCTTGCCTCTAGTGGACAAGGGCCCTGAGCTTTACAAAGTTCTCTCTGTATTTATTGGTAAAAGAGATAGCGAGAAGGGGGCGTGGAAGAAGAGGTCAGCTGCTCAGGTCCAGAGTAGGCTTGCAAGACTGCATTCCTCGAACAATAGGCTCTAGATGACCCAGTAGATAACCTCAAGTTAAGTGTCAGTAAAGGAGAGCATGAAGACGGGGTGGGGTGGGGATGGGGGGGGGCAAGAAGGTAGGACTAATACCATGGGGTCTTGGGGCTGTAATGGGTCTTCAAGAGCCATGACAAAGAGTGGAAGAGGAAGCCATTCAAGAACATAATAAAGGATTAATGACTTATCTTGAAGCTGAAGCCATAAATATGTAACATTAGCACAATTATAAGATTTTCTCCAGCAATTTCTGGCAGCCCCTGGATAGGAGAGAAGACAGATGTTAGAGGGCTCCAAGGCTTGAGGTTGGCAAAAGACACAGGAAAGATAGTGACGGGAGCAGTTTGCAGTGGTCTGTGAGAAAGGAAGCTGCCCTGCATGGGATCTGGGCAGGCAGGAAAGGAAGAGAAGTCCTAAGATATCCAACTTGGGGAAAAGAGCTTCAGAAAAAGGGCCAGGCCTGTCAACACTGCTGAGCTACAGGACAAAATAGCAAGTTGAGTGGAACTTTCCTCCTGACCTGGAATCACAGTTAAGGTCCGAAGCTAATGACTGAAAGCTCACAATAGTCCACAGTCAGAGTCACCGACAAGTTTCTAGCCATGATGCCAGCTACTACAGCACAACTTTCCAAGAGGTGTCAAAACTGGTCCCCTGCCTCCCACTCAATCAATATAAGAGAGGAAATCAACATAAAGAGAGGAAAAGAAGGACCCTTCAGTGTGACAAGAGTGACATGTAACACCTAAGCCAGAAAGACAAGGTTCAAGTCCCAGATCTGCCAACTTATAAACCATGTGATGTAGGGCTATATATATACATCCACTCTGGTCCTCGGATTCCTCATTTATAAAATGAGGATAATGTCTACTCGAAATGGTTATCACAAAGATTAAACCAATTAAAATATTTAACATTCTTAGAACTGCACTATGTAAATATTAGCTATTTTCTTTTCTTTCTTTCTTTTTTTTTTTGAGACATAATCTCACTCTGTTGCCCAGGTTGGAGTGCAGTGGCACAATCTCAGCTCATTGCAACCTCCACTTCCTGGGTTCAAGCAATTCTCCCACCTCAGCATCCCGAGTAGCTGAGACTACAGGCACACGCACCACCACGCCCAGCTAATTTTTGTATTTTTAGTAGAGACGGGGTTTTGCAATGTTGGCCAGGCTGGTCTCCAATTCCTGGCCTCAAGTGATCTGCCTGCCCCGGTCTCCCAAAGTGCTGGGATTACAAGCATGAGCTACTGCACCTGGCCAATGGGTTTTCAAATGACATTAAATTCAATTCAAGGTAAATGGAAGACACAAATCCATATCCATGTTTCTTTGCCTCCTTTCTTCTCCCCGCTCCCTTTTTTTTTTTTTAACAAGGCTTTTCTCTAATGACTATATATTATGGGAGCAATTAAAACTATACTACACATACACACACACACAAACACACACACATATAAAAATTTGTACTTAGAATTGTTGAAATCCTTTGATGTACAAATTTTACATCTCAGAGTGGAGTCCATCATAAAGAAAGTCCATTCCTAAATACAGAAAGACAATCTTAACATGGAAAAATATGTCTAACACAACACTTTTTTTTTTTTTTGAGACCAAGTCTCAGTCTGTCACCCAGGCTGGAGTGCAGTGGCGTGATCTTGGTTCACTGTCCGCCCCCTGGGTTCAAGCGATTCTGCCTCAGCCTCCCAAGTACTTACGAATTCAGGTGTGCACCACCATGCCCAGCTAACTTCTTTGTATTTTTAGAAGAGAGGGGGTTTTACCATTTTGGCCAGCCTGGTCGTGAATTCCTGACCTCAAGTGATCTGCCCACCTCAGCCTCCCAAAGTGCTGAGATTACAGGCATGAGCCACCACACCTGGGCTATTGGCTACTTTTCTTATTCCCTCACATTCTCATAGGAAACTGATAAGGATGCTTTCCCTTTCTCAAAGCCAATTCAGAGGGACTCCAAGAAAACCACTTGAAAAGACTAGAGTTGCCTTCAGGGAAAGAATACCATTCTCTATGGCCCTCAGAGGGTATGAAAGAAGACTCCCATGGTTTCCCTGAGTCAACAAGAAGGTACAGGTTGGGAGAGCAGCAGGAGAGGAGCCATGGCCTGTCCAGACAACTTCAAGGGTAAGGGAAACAGCACCAGGAAAAGAGGGTGGGATTATATGCCACAGATGGGACCACAGGAAGACACAGATGCCACACCAGCATCAGACAGAACTGGGGGGACCAGAGCAAGACTAGGAACCCCAACACACCCTCCGCAGGTGGGAGACACATAGAACTAAGCCTCTCCAGCTGTCCTTCCTGTGCCCAGCACCAAGGGAAGGAGCATCTGGAAAAGGGAGAGGGAGGAGGTGCACAGAACCTGACCACAGCACCCTCTTCCGCTACCAGCAGCCAGGATCCCATCTCTGCCCATGCTGCTGAGGACAAACTGTCAATCAGGGTAGAAATTGATGTTTTCAAAACAAAAAGGGGCCAAGTGTGGTGGGTCACATCTGTAATCCCTGCACTTTGGGAGGCTGAGGCAGGCGAGTCACTTGAGGCCAGGAGTTTGAGACCAGCCTGGCCAACATGGCGAAACCTCGTCTCTACTAAAAGTACAAAAATTAGCGAGACACGGTGGCATGGGCCTGTTGTCCCAGGTACTTAGGAGACTGAGGCAGGAGAATCACTTGAACCCGGGAGTCAGAGGTTACAGTGAGCCAAGATGGCACCATTGCACTCCAGCCTGGGTGACAGAGAAAGAGAGAAAGACTCACCTCAAAAAAAAAAAAAAAAAAAAAAAAAAAAA
>NW_016805765.1:106882-132046 GCF_001698545.2 Rhinopithecus bieti
AGGGGCTAAGTCATACAGAAATAAAAAGGTTTTAAAACTTAAACATGGCAGGAAATACATGGCTCCGGTCAAAGGATTCTCAAGAGTCCTACTCCACAGAAGCAGAGAAGAATTTGCTTCAGCACAGTGGAAAGCAGTGATATAGCAAAAATAAAACCAATTCCTATGTATGTGCAGAGCTGAGACCTCTCAATAAATAAGCCAAATATAAAAGATCTTCAGGCTGCAGGTTCTCCATGGTCACCCTCACTCAACCTGTTCCAGTGACCGAGCCCATGAGAAAGTAGCCCCGTGGGCACAAGCTCATTCCCTCCAGTGGCTGAGTTCTGCCATTCCTCCTGCCACCCAAACCTGGCCCATGCATCCAGTATGCAGAATTAGGCTTCTGCCCTAGTTTCCTGATTATATCCCAGCTTCCCTCTGGAAAAGTCCTGGCCATCTGGCTAATGTCCTAACAACAACTCAAGCCTTCTCCAATCCTCTCTCCCTGAGAACTGAACTCTTCCCCTATTGGATCCCTCCTGATCGAAGTTTCTATTCTTCCTCTTAGAGCCATGGTGGCACTTCCTCTCCCAGTAGCTTACCCCCATTATAATACCCCTGGTGTTTGGCCAAGGCCAAAGTCACAACATCCTCTTGGATATCCCACTAGAATTGCTGAAGACTCTTTACAGGAGAAGCCCCACAACCTGGCCTGACCTCTGGTCGCCAGGCTTACCCTCCCTGCCGCCCAGCAGTTCTGGTCAAGACCACATGGGTTATGATTACATGGGGGGTTACAAATTGGAAAGTTGCTGCAACAGAACCAGAGGAATCGCTCAGGGCAGGAGCTCACAGGATGGAATTTAAGAACTCAGGTTAAAGCAGGTCTGGGTGATGCCAGAGCTCCAGTCTGGCTATGGGACAGGTGGATGCAATGGAGGAGGTGAAGGCCACCAGCATGGAGGAGGGCCATGAACTAAGACACTAAGGACTCACTTGCTGAGCCACGGATCCCCCAAGACAGAGCTGGTGTGTCACAGTGACATGGCTGGAAAGAGGATCATTTAATCTTGCCTCAGAGGAGGGAGACCAGAAAGGTGCACATGTGCTTTCTTTGTTTAACATTTTACTATGAAAGATTTTAAATATACCACAAAACCTATGTAATGAACCGCCATGTTGCCATCACTCAGCTTCAACAGTTATTAAAATTTTGCCTCCCTTATATCCCCTGGATCTCCTCCCTGGTGCCCCTCCACCACCACCACCACCGGATTATTTTAAAGCAAATCACGGACATCGTTATCATTTCATTTGTAAATACTGCAACATGGATCTCTAGCGGATAAGCACTCTTTTTTTAAAAAAATAACCAAGAACCAACAATCAAACCTAAAGAAATTAAAGAACAATTCTTTAAAATCATCTAATATCCCATCTATGATCATGTTTCCATATTAAACTCATAAATGCCTTTTGACAGATAGGTTGTTTGAATCCAGATGAAAATAAGGTTCACTTGTTGCACTGGATTGATTTGTCCCTGTCCCACTTTGGTTTCCCCTAGAAACAGACCCTGGGGCAATGATTTCAGTGCAAATGGTTTATTTGGGAGGTGACCCCAGTGAAACTGGTAGGGGAACCAGAAAATGAGACAGTGGGAGGAGCACCAACAAAGGGTGCATTACCGCTGGGGGCAAATGAAGCTCAGTCTCTCTGGGCAACTCTGGAAAACAGTGTGGGGCATCACTGAGAGTTTTCCCAACCCTGGGGGTAGAGGGAAGGAAGCTGGGGTATTTGTCCACCAGCTCTCCATCCATCTTTGGCCGAGCACTGCTTCCAGAGACATTAACTCTCTAGGTCATTAATTCTCGGGCACTCTGCTCCGCTTACCATGTATAATCTTGGGGACAGAATAAATGCCCTTGGGGAAAGGGTCACAGGTGTTCCTGGCACACAGCCTCCAGCAAGCTATAGAGGTAGAAGTGGAGTGAAGGTAGGCAGAACATCAATTGCATCTGCCACAGTCCCTTCAAAGTTTCTTTCATTAACACCACTTCCCCCCCCGTCTTTTTTTTCCCCATGTATTTACTGAAGAAATGTGGCCTCTTTTAGAATTTCCACATTCTGAATCCAGTGGATTTCATTCCCATAGTGTTGTTTGATATGAACCCCTATCTTCCATAATTTCTTTTTTTTTTTTTTGAGAGGGAGTCTTGCTGTGTCATCAGGCTGGAGTGCAGTGGCGATCTTGGCTCACTGCAACCTCCGATTCCCAGGTTCAAGCAGTCTCCTGCCTCAGCCTCCTGAGTAGCTGGGATTACAGGTGCGTGCCACCACACTCGGCTAATATTTGTATTTTTAGTAGAGACAGGGGTTTCACCGTCTTGGCCAGGATGGTCTCGATCTCCTGACCTCGTGACCTGCCAGCCTAGGCCTCCCAAAGTGCTGGGATTAGAGGCATGAGCCACTGTGCTGGCCCATACTTTCTATAAATTAAATAGTTGGAAGATTGATCAGATCACAATTCTATTTTTTGGCAAGAAACCTACAGGTAAGTCTGTGTCCTTCCTAAACCACTACATAGGAAGTGTGGGCTTCTAACAACTAAAGGTTTGCCCGGCTTGAAAGAAGCTTGAGCCCCCTCTCATTGGTTGGTTATGTGGTTTGATTCAGCATATTCCCAAGCTGATCAACTTCTTCCACATGCCATGGAAGCTGGACAAACGTGAAGTGAACAAGTTAGGCTCTGTGTCACTCAAAGGCCTTGCCAGCAGATTTCAAGCAGGGTTTGCTTGTGACTTGGAACAAACATCTGAAGATGGCATTGATTCTTCCACTCCTTACAGCACCTTTCAAACACCAAGCCCCTTCTGAAACCAACTTGTACACCAGAACAGTGCAAGACCACGTGAATTTCTGACTTTGAATGTCAGGTGTGTGAATCTATTTACACTTTAGCTACCACGAATTCCAAAGCAGAGAGGTGTTCAGATCCTCTAAATCTTATCTATACCATTTCACAAGAAAAGTCTGCCTTACTGCACTGTAATGCAGACTGTGCAGGCAAAAAAAGAAAGCCAAGACTCTTGAAGGAATGCTAACATTAAATTCAGAGGACAATTCGGTCCAATGAAGTGTTTCATACAAAACTGACGAGTTGAAGTTCTTTAGCCATCGGTATTTAGGAAGGAGCTTCATTATATTTTGGTTAATTTTCCAAGGTCCTTTCCACTTGCCTCCAATCAAGCTTTTTGCAGGAGGGAGTCCACACTGTCCAATTCACTCATTCAAGAGACACTTACTGACCAGGTGAGCTTAGGGACTCTGTCTCCAAACCATACATAAGGACTTGTAATGTCTTACTTTTCTCTGTACCCACAGGCTTCTCCAACTGTCCCCAGCACATATTAGACATTAGACATTAGGTCTTTGTCAATCATCACTCCTTGCTAATATAGGGCTTCCCACTTTTCACCATGAAGATCTACACCTTCTTTCAGTGCTTCTGTGCTGATGAGAATGGCTTTTCCAAGTTCATTGTTCTTCCCCAACTACTCCCCTTTAACATTTTCCCATTTATTACCTGTTGGGAAGTCCAGGTAAGGCACATATTAGCTGGTTTGCATATTATCCCAGCAAAGATTCAATCCATTCATTCATCTTCTGATTTAAGAGAGTCCTCAATGTCTATGACACTGCTCATTGGGAAAATGGTCTTATTCACTTAAAAGCTCCTGACCAGTATGTAACTAAAAGTAAACAAATTCCAAAGGATGATAATGTCCTTGTGAGAGCTTGGTGTGTTTTCCCTGATGTGCAGGTGCTATCCTGCCCGGGTAAAAAGCCGGTGACCACCGTCATATACTGTGCTAGGCTGAACTAGGTTGTAGGGGGCCAACTGTGACATCACAGAGGCAACGCATCACTTCAGGGCCAAGGAAATGAGCACTCAATTCCTGTTTGTCTTCAGGGCACCCTTTGCCCTTGGTGGATATTTGAGACTCACAAATAACATTTCCTACCCATGACATTTACCAGAAAAAAACAAATTGTAATCTGGCCACCTTGGCTTCCTCTCTGAGAGGAGGCTGAGCCCTCCTGATGAGTCCTCAGTGTCCCTCTGGCATTTACCCACCAGTGACTGGCATATAAGAAGTCACTGGGACAATGCAGTGTGTAAGAGCAAAACCTCTGCTAATGAGGTCAGCAGAAAACAAAACAAAACAAAACAAAAAAATGCAAAATCACTAAAGGGGCAGTGTTAACACAATCCCACAGCAGAAGGAAGCCAGTTTAGACCCACAGAGAAGGGGAGTCCAAACGCCAAGCGCAGCCCTAAGGGGCCCCAACCTCATCCATCCCCCTGAGGTCGGTTACACAAGGTCGTCAACCTCCTCCCTATCTCTTAGCTGACCTCTGTGGGCCATACAACTCTGTCACCAACGATGCGATTCCCCCTGCCTGGCAAAAATGCCCAGGCCACAGAGACAGTATTTGGTCCCTTTTATCCATCTATCTATCTATCAACCATCTATCATCTATCATCTATCTGTCATCTATCAGCTTCTGACAATTCCTACTAAACTGCACCAACAATAGGCACAAACCTGTCCCACAGGCTGTTCTCTATTCCCTAAATAGGCCTAACTTCCCCACCTGCATTCACCTGGAAAGGTTCAGCCTCTTCATTTTAGAGATAGAGGCCCAGAGGGGTTAGTGACTTTCCCAAGGTCACACAGCAGAAGCAGGCTGAAATCCAAAAGTATTGTGCCCTAGGGACACTGGACTATTAAATACTAAAGGATCTTTATGTTTTTAGTTATAAAGGAATAATGTCATTTGCAAACATAAACTTGCCCTTGGGCTATCAAATGCTGGCTATGGATGGGGTAACAGTTCCCGCAGGAGGTGGGGTGGTTAGGGAGAGTCCTCACCCCCATCAAAGGAAGCAGTAAAGATCCTGGAAAAGCAAACCAGGTAAGGGTGGAAACGGGAAATGGGCCAGGATGGGGAAGTGGAGGTTCACAGCAGTTACTCCTGGATCATGGAAATTTGAGGTGGTTTTTACCTTCTTCCTTTAGGTTTACTGTGCAGCTTGAGTTTTCTTCACATGTAGGTATTCATTGACATGAATAGGAAAAGCAGATCAATGAGCATGATTCCCAGAGTCAAACCCAAGAACCAGCCTCATGACCTTCAAGTCACAAAAGATGTAATACCTGCCTGTCAGAATGCAGTCAGAAGAAATGAAGCCTTCCATAAACTGAAAAACAGATGGCTATCTATTACAAGGCACCCATTCTGCTACACAAGCTGAGCTGCCATAAGCTGCTAGCACAAGCAAAGCTGGACTCTCAGAACCCCCATTCAACCCTGGTGCACAGCACTGTAGCTTCAGAACTATCCAGAATCTTTGTCAAAAAGCCAACATGGTCTTCTGGGTCAGGGAGGCAGATCAGCAACAGTGCCTGGATGCTCACTTAAGTCCCATGAAAACTAATAAAAGTGGAGGGAAGGGGTAGTAGCAGTTATGAACAATAAAACATTGGCCATATGCCCAAATCAGAAGGATCTTCTACTGACAGGAAGGAATTCAGATGTATAGTCAGTGGCTAGTGAACATTAGCCACAAAACCCAAAGTGACTGCCGAGGCAGCTGGGCAGGGGGTGACAACTGTGTCACATGGAAGGGAGCACACCCTCCTGCAGCAGATTTGTGTACTTACCATATAATTTTCCAGCAGGCGGCTGTCAAATCACCAGCTCTAACCAACTCAGGATAGGAGAGTTTTCCCACGCATGGAAGTAAAGTGTATTGAGGAAGAGGCATCTTTTTCTAATTCATGCAAAGAGCACCACATGGGCTAACAGTGACCCACAGACACCCTGACCCCATGGACTGCTCCTCCACAAAAGCCTGAAGGAATCCCATCCAAATGACATAAGCACTCCCAGGTCAAGTCTCTTGGTCTCTCCAATAACTTTAGTTCCGCATTCATCACAAATCTGCAGCTCCTAGGCAGGAATTCAGCCTGGTGCACAGATGCCTAGGCTAACTGCACGATGAGGCATGCAACCTCCTCACCTGGAAGCAGCACCTGCAGGCAGGTGTATGTATCCATGAAAGACTGGTCAGACCCAGCCTCAGGTTCTGCAGGACCCACATCTATTTTTTATTTATCAGAAATGGATAGTGAGAGAAGAGGCCAGGCGCAGTGGCTCACACCTGTAATCCCAGTACTCTGGGAGGCCAATGCAGGCAGATCATGAGGTCAGGAGATCAAGACCATCTTGGCCAACATGGTGAAACCCCATCTCTACTAAAATACAAAAAAAAAAAAAAAAAAAAAATAGCCGGGCTTGGTGGCACGTGCCTGTAATCCCAGCTACTTGGGAGGCTGAGCCAGGGGAACCAGTTGAACCCAGGAGGTGGAGGTTGCTGTGAGCAGAGATCACGCCACTGCACTCCAGCCTAGCAACAGAGCAAGACTCCGTCTCAAAAAAAAGAAAGAAAGAAAGAAAGAAAGAAAGAAAGAAAGGGACAGTAAAAGGAGAGAAAAACTATGTCAGCCAAAAAGAGTTTCCTGGGATGGGCCACAGACCAGGAATATCCCATTGGCGGTGCCACCAACTCAGCCCCTGGCCTCAGATATGAGAAGGCATTGTGCCAGAGTCAGTGGTACACTGTAAATAGCCAGTGTATCATGTCCGTGTGCCAACACTAGGTCTATTCATGGATAAGGAAGGAGAAACACAACAGTCTGATGCCTATGACCAGAATTTGAAGCATAAGAGGACAAAAACAGTTCCTCAAAAAAAAAGCAAAAACATTCCTGCACATAGATTTGTTGCAGGAAAGTATAGAAACTTCTTTGGGTTCCCAATAGAAAATAAGGGCACATTCCCCCAAAATAGTCCACATACCAAACACAAGAGGCAAACATATCAAACAGTAGACTGAGGGAAAAAAGAGACTGCAGAGAAAATGAAAACATGGTACCCAAATTATAAGACATGCAAGGCACAGAGGAACACACTGAAGAAGAATAAGAGGAAACAATCAGGCCAAGCCAAAAGATGGGACGACTGAACTAGTCATGTTATCAAATTGATGTCATTGCAGGAAAAGAACAAGAAGGAACAAGAAAGAAAAAAACAGGTAAACTGGTTAAAAATTATTCAAGATTAAAACATTTAAGAATAACCCAGCAATTCCACTAAGGGTATATGCTCCAAATAATTGAAAACAGGATGCAAATGAGTACATGAGTATTGTATGGACTGAATATTTATGTCCTCCCAAATTCATTTGTTGAAGCTCTAACTCCTAATACGGTTGTATTTGGAAGCAGGGCTTTGGGGAGGTCATCAGGTTCAGAAGAGGGACAAGCGTAGGGACCCCATGATGGGACTGGTGTGCTTATAAAGGAGAGAAAGAGAAGCCAGAGTGCTCTCTCTCTCTCTCTCTCTCTTTCTCTCTCTTTCTCTCTCTCTCTGCCATGTGAAGACACAGGGAGAAGGTAGCCATCTGCAAGCCAGTAAGAAGGCCCCTTCCAAGAGCTAAATTTTCCAGTGCCTTGATCTTGAACTTCCCAGCCTCCATAGCTGAAAAATAAACATCTGTTATTTAAGCCACCCAGTTTCCAGTATTTTGTTATAGCAGTCTGAGCTGACTAGGGTAAGTATTCACTGCAACACTATTCCCAATAACTAAAAGGGAGAAAAACCCAAATGTCCACAATGGATAAATGAATAGACAAATTATAGTATATTTATACAATGGAGTATTATTCAGTCATGAAAAGGAATAAAGTACTGAAACAGGCTACAATATGGATGAATATCAAAAACATTGTGCTAAGTAAAAGAAGCAAAACACAAAAGGTCACATATCGTACAATTCCATTCATATAAAATATACAGAATAAGTAAATCCACAGAGACAGAGGATAGATTAGTGATTCCCAGGAGCTGGGTGGAGGGGGAAATGAGAAATAACTGCTTAAAGGGTATGAGGTTTTACTTTGGGGTGATGAAAATGTTTTCAAACTAGATAGAGATGATCATTGTACAACACTGTGACTGTACTAAATGCCACTGAATTATCCATCTTAAAATGGCAAACTTTATGTTACATAAATTTCAATTTAAAAAAAAAAGCAGTATAAGAGACATAACTACCAAATGTAATGTATGGTCTTTGGTTAGATCCAGGTTTGTACAGGCTGGCCATAAAAGACATTTGGGGAAGATTAGGGAAATGCGAATATAGGCTGGGCATTGGAGGACATAAAAAATCATTGTTAGGTGTGATAATGGTAGCACGGTTAAGCAGAGAAAGGCCCTTATTTTTCAGACGTGCATACTGAAGTATTTGGGAATGAAATGTTATGTGGTCTGTTAAAATGCTTCAAGAATAAAACAAGATAAAGCAAAGACGGCAAAATGTTAACACCTGTTAATCTATGTTATGGGGTAGAGGTATTCATAGTATTTTTCTCTTTAGTTTTCTGTATATATAAAATTTCTCATAATAGGAAGTAAAAAACAAATCCACAGGGTAGCCAGTAAAAAGTAAACTTCTGGCCAGGCATGGTGGCTCATGCCTATAATCTCAGCACTTTGAGAGGCCAAGGAGGGAGAATGGCTTGAGCCCAGGAGTTCAAGACCAGCCTGGATAATACAGGGAGACCCGACTCTATAAAAAAATGCAAAAAAAAAAAAAAAAAAAAAGCTAGCCAGGTGTGGTGGCATACGCCTGTACTTCCAGTGACTTGGGAGGCTGATGCAGGAGGACTGCTTGAGCCTGGGAGGTGGAGGCTACAGGGAGCCATGATCATGCCACTGTACTCTAGCCTGGGCAACAGAGCAAGACCCCACCTCAAAAAAATAAATGAATAAATAAACTTCACACACTTTACAATGCTAAAAAATGCAATCAATGGAAAAAGAGGAGAATTCAGAAATGGAGCAAAAAATTATCTAAAAACAAAAATCATTGCAAAGAACACAACACTTTTTTATTATTCTTCCCAGATTTGTTAAGGCAACTACATTAACAGATGAAGGAACACAGAAGAAACATCCAACCCATGTATAACTATATCCTCCCAAAATAAAACTCACACAAATAGTATCCAAACAATAAATAAGCACTTACCAGAAAAAGCAACTTTCCTCAGTTGAAAACAGACTTTTTCAGTTTGCATGGTTCATCGTATATTAAGCAAAATTAATGGAAAGAGATTCACTGTTAGACATGTTCTGGTGACATATTTTAGTCTCAAGGACACATAAGGAGTCATCAGAATTCAAAGGTGAGAAAATAGGAGAGAGAGAGATTATCTGCAAGGGAATACAAATCAGGATGGCCTCAATATTTACCCCCAACAGGAGGTTTTGGAAGATAATGCAGCAATATCTACATTTTAATATTTAAACACTTGTGACTTTAAAACTACTATATTAGGAAACATTGTTGTTCTCAACAGAAGGCAACCAAAAAAAATGTTTTAAATATGCAAAGTCTCAGAAAACATATGGTGTACCCTTCTTGAAGAATGTACTTGAAAATGTGCTTCATGTCAGAGAGAGCTGGAAAACCTAAGAACTCAAAATGGCAAAGTGAGCATCAACTAAGTTTAATATAAATGCATGCATAATTTATAACAGGATTATGAAGAGAAATACAAAAGAAAATCACTGAGGTTATTTGTGAAATGCTGACTTGAATAGTACTAGATTGGATTGCCAAAAGTCTCAGGAAATGGAAGAAAAGAAAAGACATACAGAAAAACAATCAAAACAAAGAAATGTGGGATTGTCTATCAGGGAGAGTGAAAAAAAAAACTATTTTACTGACTTCACCAATTTCGTAAATATAGATTTAATACAGATTTTTAAAAAACTTAATAGGATCCACTACTAGAATTAGAAATGGCATAACTATGATCTAAACAAAAGTACAAGTTAAAAGTAAATGTAATGGTAATGTAAAGACAGAACTGAAAGCAAAAAACAAGGAAAACGAAATGGCAGATGACAAGACATACCACTATGTCAATAGTACATACGGTTTAGAGTTCCTCATTAAATAATAGGCAAAAACAATCAAAATTGGTTCAAACATAAATTACCTGCTCCTTAAAAACACTTTAAAGTAACACCAGAGTATTACACCAAAAGATGAGGGCAAAAGTGAGGAAAAAATTAAATTAGTGGGCAATATTTGTATCATTCTGAGTATAAGAAGAAGGCAGAAAATGGGGTTAAAAAGGGTCACTTGAGATTGCTGAAAGATACAATCAGTAATGGAGCCTTGTAAACACTGAAGCTTTTGCATCAAGACATGGTAAGCCATTAAAACACACAAAGATGACAATAGGCTCTTGATTCAAAACACAGATCTCAGTCCTTTTCTCTCTAGCACCAACATTCTCCCTGGAATAGCCATAGGACTATAAAACCGGGAAGTATCTAGATCAGCTTTACAAACCAGGACAACTTCCAACTACCCGGCAGCAGCTTTGAGACATTTCTGAAAGACAGAAAGCAGGCAGGAATTCCTAAGGATTGATCTCACTGGTCAGACTGGCACACACGGAGGGACATAAAAAGGGCCATGGGGTTGGGAATCCTACAGATGCCCCACCAACAGCACTTGTGGTAGTTACTGATAAGGGTAGTGTGACTTCTCTAACTTTGGGCAGACCCACAAAAAGAAAAGGAACTCTTGGCACGGCAAGGAAAGAAGCCCCACCAGAGATTTCCTCCGGCTGCATCTATTAATTTCTATGAATATTGAGTGTCTACTGTGTGACAAGTACTGGGGCTGGGAACACAAAAGTAAACAAATCACACAGGAAGCCTGTCCTCACGATGACGGTGCTATCTAATACATAGCCACTGGCCACATGTGGTTTTTTAAATTTACGTTTTAATTTATCAAAAGTAAATAAAAGTTTAGAAATCCATCTCACTTGCACTAGCCACATTTCAAATGCTCAGTAGTCGTGCATAGTGAGTGGCTATCATGCCAGGCAGCTCAGATCCAAGAACATTTCCATCAGCACAGAAAGTTTGCACTGGGTCACACTGGTCCAGAGCAAGGCCCTCCATTTGCAACCTTCCTTTGAGAAAGCTAAACTATCAATCTGAAGCTCTCCCTTCTCACCCTGTCTGGGCTAACAACAGACTATATCTCACCTGCTGAAACTAGACACACTAAAGTCACTTTCTTTGAAGAGCACAGGAGAAAATAATCCAACACATGAAGAAACTCAGTCATTTAAAATAAGAGAACCATTTGGAGAAATCAAAGTAAGTATGACCATAAGAAACAAATTCATAGAAGGCAAGGGAAGGAAAAGTCAAAACAGTGCACTGATTCCGATTTCCAGGTTGGATTCCCGATGACATTGCCCCTGGAAGAAGGAAAATTGAGATCAAGATTTCTATTCCTAGAACAGAATTGTTCACACTAAAAATGGTATAGCATAGAAAAACCAGCTTGCATATCAAAGGAAACCAAATGAGAGACTTAGAAGACAAACTTGAGAAAATTCTCTCAAAACGTAAGAAGGCTCGGCTGAGCGCGGTGCCTCACACCTGTAATCCCAGCACTCTGGGAGGCTGAGGTGGGTGGATCACCTGAGATCAGGAGGTCAAGACCACCCTGGCCATAATGAAACCCCATCTCTACTAAAAATACAAAAAATTAGCCTGGCATGGTGGTACGCGCCTGTAATCCCAGTTACTCGGGAGGCTGAGGCAGAGAATCACTTGAACCCGGGAGGCAGAGTTTCCAGTCACCGGAGATCGCGCCACTGCACTCCAGCCTGGGCAACAAGAGCAAAACTTTGTCTCCAAAAAAAAAAAAAAAAAANAGGTGGGTGGATCACCTGAGATCAGGAGGTCAAGACCACCCTGGCCATAATGAAACCCCATCTCTACTAAAAATACAAAAAATTAGCCTGGCATGGTGGTACGCGCCTGTAATCCCAGTTACTCGGGAGGCTGAGGCAGGAGAATCACTTGAACCCGGGAGGCAGAGGTTGCAGTGAACCGAGATCGCGCCACTGCACTCCAGCCTGGGCAACAAGAGCAAAACTTTGTCTCCAAAAAAAAAAAAAAACTTGGCCGGGCGCGGTGGCTCAAGCCTGTAATCCCAGCACTTTGGGAGGCCGAGACGGGTGGATCACGAGGTCAGGAGATCGAGACCATCCTGGCTAACATGGTGAAACCCCGTCTCTACTAAAAAATACAAAAAACTAGCCGGGCGAGGTGGCGGGCGCCTGTAGTCCCAGCTACTCGGGAGGCTGAGGCAGGAGAATGGCGTAAACCCGGGAGGCAGAGCTTGCAGTGAGCTGAGATCCGGCCACTGCACTCCAGCCTGGGCGACAGAGCGAAACCCCGTCTCAAAAAAAAAAAAAAAAAAAAAAAACTTAAGAAGGCTCAACAGATTAGTATGTTTGTAGAAAGAAAAGAGATTTGGAAAACAAACCCTGGGGAAGGCAGTACACATTAATAACAAGATTTCCACCGGTATAGAAAAGAACAGAATATACAAAAAGTAAAGTCTACTTTATATCCCCAAAAATGGATTTAATTTGTGATAAAAACTGCAAACTGTAAAACAATACACAAAAAAGCTTGCAACAACCACAAAGGATCAGCTAAATTAACCATTACAAGATACATGATGATGGATTAATATATTTAATATATAAAGGTAAATTTGAAAATGACAATTTAAAAATGGAAAATATCAAAAGGCAATTCACGAAAGAAATGCAAATGATCAGCACATATGTAAAATCAATATATACAAATTTTTTAAATAGATCACAAGAGCAAACATTTCAAAAGATTGGCAAGACCCATTGTTGGCAAGGAAATGGCAAACAGGTACTCTGACAGAAACACTATTGGTGAGAAGACAAATTGCTTATCTTTCTGTTAAGTAATAAATTGGAAATGACTCCCCCCTCTTTACTGCCATCTTCTTTTAATAAGAAAATTTAAAATGACTCCTTCCCACAACAGATTTCAGTGCCTCTCTAGTGGTTTTTTGTAATATTTGCCTTTCAAGTAGAACTGTCTCCAGTAGAAAATATTAAATCCAAGAGCACAGCCTTTTGGAGAGAGAAATAGTAAGAGTAGCTTTCTTTCAATGCAACCCAAATTACTATTTCTCTACACATGTCAAAAGATGTGTTTTGTCAGGGAAAAAAAATGATCAATCCTTTAGTCTCTCAAACCTTTGTACAGGGTTAGGGAATGAAGTTCTGCCATCATAATGCACCACTGTGCTCTTTCAGATATATGATTAAAGATTGCATTGTTTCCTTTTGCCAACCTGAAATTTCAGCTCTTAAGAAATATTTTCGCCTGGTTTAATGTAACTCAAGTCAAGTACAAATAAAGCAAGCCATTTCTGAAGAGAACTAAACCAAACCAGCAGGGAGAAGTAGCAAGTTAAATGCAGCTCCACCTCAGTAAAACAAAGCTGACAAATTACTAGAAATCCATTGTCCACCTAATGCCCTAGTGTCAAATCTCCTGATTCCTAAAGTCATCTGTTGAAAAACAATTTCAGCAAATAATTATTTCAGCATGTTTCCACTCCCTGTGCTAGGAATTATTTCTCTCTTTTTTTTTTTCTTTTTTTTTTTGGAGACAGAATCTCTCTCTATCCCCCAGGCTGGAGTGCAGTGGCATGACCTCAGCTCACAGAAACCTCCCCCTCCTGGGTTCAAGTGATTCTCCTGCTTCAGCCTCCCGAGTAGCTGGGATTACAGGTGGCTGCCACCACCACCACTAATTTTTGTATTTTCCATAGAGACGGAGTTTCGCCGTGTTGGCCAGCCTGGTCTCAAACTCCTGACCTCAGGTGATCCACCCACCTCGGCCTCCCAAAGTGCTGGGATGACAGGTGTGAGCCACCATACCCATCCAGCAATTATTTCTCTTAATCCAAAAAGAACAAACAGGTACCAGGCAAGAAGGCACGCACCAATAAATGTACAGCTGCCTCTCAATATCCATGAGGGATTGGTTCCAGGACTCCCATGGGATACCCAAATCCTTGAATGGTCAAGCCTCTGATGTAAAATGGAGTCGCACTTGCATATAATCTATGCACATTTTTGCATATATAGCACTTTAAATTGTCTCCAGATTACTTATAATAACTAATATAATGTAAATGCTATATAAATAGTTGCTATTCTGTATTGTCTAGGGAATGATGACAAGAAAAAGTCTGCATATGTTCAACCCAGATGTTTCGATGTTTTCTCAAATTTTCTGACCTTCTTTTGGTTGACTCCACAAACATGGAACCCATGGATACTGAGGGCTGGCTGAACTTCCAAGTTGTATTCCACCTCAGCCACTGTGAGAGGCACAGAGCAGAGGGGAGGCCCGAGCCTTGCAATCCTCCCAGGCTCATGTTGGCCCCACAAGGTAACAACTGTGTGATTTGAAAAGAGTTGCATAATGTCTGTGTGCCTCAGTTTTCTCATCTATAAAATTGGGAGGGCGGCATCTTCTTCATAAACTGTGAGAACTTTATAAAACCTGTAAAGTATGCTGGGTACAGGGGTGCTATTTTATTTTAGAACAAACAGTGATAAAATGGACTTTTGCCATTATTTATTATAACAGTGTAGAAATATGAATTTATATCAACAGACTCCAAAGGAACAAAAAGATGAAAGTAATAATTGAAGGGTGATAGAATTAAAGAGGATGTTTTTAACCCTAAAATAGATTGCATTTTGTTGTAACAGTTTTCAAATAAATAAAATTGGGGAAATAATTTGATGCCCAAAGAAACAACTAATTAGTTTCCATCCAAAGAATCTTCATCTTATGTCACAATAAACATGGCGAATTTTATTACACTGACAAAGAACCTGGAGAAACTCAATGAATAATCACAAAATAATAAAAATTAGCATTTATTTAGCAATTACGATATGGCACACATTCTACCAAGTGCTCTACACATATCAGTTCAATTCACTCCCATCACAAGTCTGGGAAGGAGGTATTATTATTATCTTCATTTTACAGATGAGGAAACTCAGGCATAATAAGTAGTGTGCCCAAGATCACAGAGCTGGTAGGTGGCAGAGACAGCTTTCCACCTTAGACAGGAGGGCAGATGCTGTCAGTTCCCCACCGATGGCCCCCAGGACTCACTTCTACAAGATCAAGTCTGTTACTACAAACAGCTGCAAATTTCAGTCTGGAGGCCCTTTTACCCCCTAACCAAAGGAACAACATTAGCCCATGTGCCAGGCAAACTGGAAGTGCCAGAGAGTTAACGTCCCAGAAGCAGTCCTCAGCCAATGATGGGCAGGGCAGTTGGTGGATAAATCCCCCAGCTTCCTGCCTTTGCTGGGATAACTCTCTGGTGGCTTTTATGCTGTCCGTGAGAGTTCCCTAGGAAGAATGAGCTCCCATTACCATCCACGGTAAGTAACTTGATTAATAGTGCACCTTGATTGGCTTCTGTCTCCTCCCCGTCTCTCTCCCTGCTCCCCTGCTAGTTTTCCTGGGATCACTGCAAGAACAACAACATCAACATCACACACACACACACACACACACACACACACACACACTCTACCTCTACACAAATCGAGGTCTGCTTGCAGTGGAGCGCAAACCAAGCAAACAAGCTGCGCAGCCCAGTTATACTACCCCACACTCCAACCATCAGGCTATACCTACTATATGAATGAAACAACAGGGGATTCCCCCTTCAGAGCCAATCCCAAATATACTCAGCCTCTGAAGGGTCCTGAAAATATGCACCTGGTCCTTACATCATAAATTAAGTGCAGACCTTAGTTCATGCAGTACGGAAATGTGTGATATCATGGAGGCGTAGAAAGGATTTGAGAGACATAAGTCATCACCCAAGCAGGCTTTCTGCTCCCCAGGGACCCAGAGAAGAGTAGAAAGAGGACATTTTTACAGATAGTTGGTTTATACAGATGAAGCTTGGTAACATTTGGTTTTAAGAAGCAGAATTTCATTTCCTGTTCCAGGCAGGAGGTCAGTGCAGAAAGTTACCAGCTAGCATTTATTATATGTTTATTGCAGGCCAACCCCTGTGCTAAGCACCTCACGTGCATTAGCTCATTTAATCCCCAAAGTTGAGTCCACCATGTTGCAGCTGCTCTTTACCCTAGTATATGGAAGAGAAGAGTGAGGCTTACATAGGATATGTGACTTGTTCACCATCACACAGCTACCAAAATGGCTGAGCTGAGACTCCAGCCAGATCGCTCTGATTCTGAACCCAACTCTTAACCAATATGCTAAATGATTACTATACTAAAGCTCCCATTAATTAAACCATATATCATGTATAAAGCACCTAAGATACACAATTTCTAAGCTTCAGCACAACATTACAAGTTAGAATTGAGCCAAATACTTTGTAAGCAGCACAAACCCATCAGCCCTTTGAAGTATTAACTCCAATTTGCAGGTAAGAAAACTGAGGCACTGAAAGACATTTCCCCCAAAGTCCCCAGCAAGTGTCAGTGCAGGCAGCAAACCAGACTTAGCTCTCCGCACCTGGCTGGGGCTTCCAGTTCCACTGTGCTCTTCATATTACCTGCAGAAAGACACTATCTCCTCCTCTGCAATCCTTGCTGAATCCCAAATCTCTGTGCTTAGACGTAACTATGACTCATGTACACCTTCTACCTGCTCAGAGGAAGCCCAACAGTTGCCCTCCTGTATGTTCAGCCCCTGCCATGATCTGCAAGTTCCCCTAAAGTCCCGTCTTCTCAGAATGACTAGACCCTGTCCCTTCAGCTTTTGGTTTAATGAATTGGCCCTCACTCTCTGTTCATTCCCTGGGACCCATGCCATCTCCCTCACCCACCTCACATCCACATACTCTCACTGCTGAAAGTCTCCCCAAAGAGGCCTAAGTGAGCAAATCCATAGCCCTATCAAAATAAAAGTATCTCATGGATTATATCTTCTTTTATCTAAAGTCTATGGGGCTTTTCATTCTCAGAGAAGTAAATCAAATAAATCCAGTAATCTTTGTTGCCGCAAAATATACGCTGGTCTTCTGATAGTACACTCCTTATTTTGATGACAAACTCAAAAAATTTTTCAATTAGGACAATTTTGGCTGATTTACATTCAAAAAGAACCCCTTCTAAGTCTCCTAAGGAGAATAAATGCACCATATTTCTTTAAGTATGCATGTCTGGCAAATCAAAAGGGTACCATCTGGTTCACATAATTTCTGCATAGAATTTCTGAAAAGCCTATAGAACATATATGGTCCACGCCTGCTCCAATAGACGCCAAAACATTCCATTGCTATTGTACAAACTAACTGAAGTTAACTGAGGCTAAAACTGGCCACGGTCCTTTTAAAAGAATATGAAGATCAATTAATTCCCTCAGAACACAGCTCACAAATTATAATCTACATACTTATTTGATTAAGTCACGTGAGAGAAGAAAGATAAACATGAAAATGACATCACCCCAAGAATAATTTTGAGCTCTGGGAAAAGTAAGCAGAGAATTGGCAAGAAAAGCAAATTGGGACTCTTTCAAAATGAAGCGAAGGAGAAGGCAAGATGAAGTTGGAATTATTAAAACAAGAAAGGAAAGATGATAGAAATGAAGTAAACCCAGCCAGGAGAGCAAGCAGTGTTTCCCTGGTGAGAAATTACAATGAAATGCACAGCAAAATGCCAAACAACCTGCAACCCAAAAATGCTTCTTGAGTTCCTCCATATGAGTAAATGAGAGTCCCCATCCTAGTAAAAACATATCACGGTCATTCTTCCCCAGTACTGTAATATCTGGCTAGAAGAGTTTGGTGTGGGACAGCCAAGTGAGGCATTAGCAGAGGTGACTTTTTGGTAGTTGTATCTCCTGAACTACAAAGTAAGAATGTATTCCAGAGTGAGGCCCTCCCCAGGTCACCAGGATGAAAAAGAACTGTTAAGCATTGAGGATCCTCCAAAAATGCACAATCAAACTGCATATTCAGACAAAATGCTTCTAGTGTTCTATCCAGGGCTTCAGAAACATGCATACCACCAATTCCCCAGACTTATAGTTCAGAAAAACTGTTGGCAAACTTTTTCTGTAAAGGGCCACATAGTAGTATTTCAGGCTTTGTGCTCCATGCAGTCTCTTATTACAACTGCTCAACTCTGCCCTTGTAATACAAAAGCAGCCACAGACAACATGTAGGTAAATGAGCATGGCGGTGTTCCAATAAAACTTTATGTATGAACACTGAAATCTGAATTTCATGTGATTATCATGTGTTTTAAATATTTTCATTCTTTTGATTTTTTTCAACCATTAGAAGAAACTATAAAAACCATTCTTAGCTCACAAGCTGTACAATAAAACAGGCAGTGGGCCATATCTGGCCCACAGGCCAAATGTTTGCCAACCCTTGTTTTAGAATATTCTATGTAATACAGAGTGTAAACAGGTGACATCTAGCTCCAATGAAGGATGAAAGCACCTCAAATGTATATAAGGATTCAGATTCATGGGAAAGAGGCTAGAGAATTAGCAACAGATTTATTTCATGCAACGGTGACAAATACAAACACAAATATTTATCTCATGCAATGGTAACAAATACTATACTGTACTTGCCTTGGAATCACACTAGCCTGCTCTTGAGTCCTGGAAAGACCACTTTCCAACTGTATAACCTTCAGCAAATTTTACTTGACCTTGCCAAGGCTCAATTCTCTCCTTCGTAGGAGGATAAAAATAATACTATTTTTATCTATTTTTTGATAGTTATACTATTTGATATACTATTTGATAGTTAAACTATTTTTTGATAGTTATTATGAGGATTAAATGAGACCCTTCCACTAAAACACTTTGTAAAGCATCCATCACATCTGCAAAATAAATCTAACCAGTATTATGATCAATACTCACCTAATGGTTGGTTAATTGACTGCAAAACATTTTTCCTGGATATGAAGATAAAATGTTTAGAAATCTTGACTCCTAATTATTTATTTATAAAAGACAAAGCTCCAAACAAAGTAGATGCCAAAGTTAAACACAAAAACGAATACAATAAAGAAAATTTTAATTTTGGTGCAGCATCCCAACTCTTCAGCAATCAGTAGTCTACAGACCTCAGATTTCTGTGCGCTATGAGTGCGAAGTCATGAGAAAAGAATGCAAGCATTCATTGCTTCACTCAGCAAGCATTCCTCAAGACTTGTATAAGCAGTATCTGGTAGACAGGCACAGGAAGTAACCAAAATAATTTCAATACAACAGGTGACAATTTGTTTTAGGCAATGACTGTTTTTTCTTGGAAAATGCACTTGGTGACCTCAATGTGAATAGCAGAGATCCAGGATGGGTAAAATTCAAGAATGCTAGTTAACTATTTATTTATTTATTTATTTATTTATTTATTTATTTATTTTTGAGACGGAAGTTCGCTGTGTCACCCAGGTTGGAGTACAATGGCATGATCTAGGCTCACTGAAACCTCTGTCTCCCAGGTTCAAGCTACTCTCCTGCCTCAGCCTCCCAAGTAGCTGGGATTACAGGCACACAACACCACACCCGGTTAATTTTTTATATTTTTAGTAGAGATGGGTTTCACCATGTTGGCCAGGCTGGTCTCGAACTCCTGGCCTCATGGGATCTGCCTGCCTCGGCCTCCCAAAGTGCTTGGATTACAGGTGTGAGCCACTGTGCCCAGCCTGGTTAACTTTTTTAAAACAAATGTTTATAAAAACTTATAGTGTTATATATATAGTTATATTATAGTTATATAAATTTATTAAAATAGGTTTTATGATGCATCCATTGAGCTAAGGCTCAATGAGACCACCAAGAGTGGGATTATATCTGCCTTATAACATTCTTGAGAATACCTATTCTTGCATCCTGTTCTCAAAAGATTCATAAATAGGTCATTACAAGCAAAGCACTCCCTCCATCTCATTTCTTGCCAGCCTTTGCTCAGCCTACTTGTGAGGCTGCCCACCCATTTCAAAGCCTGCCTTCTGCTGCTCTGCCCACCCAGCATCATCAAATCTGTATCATGACTTGACAGCTCTCTGCCCTTATCCCCTATCATGCCATAGCTCTCACATTCTGCCAGCCAAGCTCCTTCAAGAGATTAACACAACAGTACATGGACAAGTGCTCAGTTCATTACTAGCCAATCTGCCTTCCAATAAGGTTTACAGGAACATCCTCAAACAAAAAGTCAGGAATTATCTCTACAGAGACCACATGCAGCTCCTGAGCAAATGCTGGCCATGCTATGGGTGAGCATGTAATATCCTTCCACTATTCAAAATTGAGAAAAAGGCAACCTGAAGATGAACTATCCAAGCAATATACACTTACCTAACACTCTGGAAAAAAAAAAAAAAATGTGCCAGCCATTTGGCAGTGGATCATAATAATTAATCACACGTTTCTTTGGCCTGCACAGCTTTTTAAAAATTTAAATTAATTGCCAATATTTCAAAACTAGGACATTTCATAGAAAATCTGGATTTTTAGCATCCCCCCTCCAAAAAAATCAAGAGGATCTAGGCAAAGAACAGGCTGAAGGTAAATCGAAGTAGGACATTCAGGCCCCAATTCACCATCATCGCTACCTGCTGAATGTTCATTCGACATTTAGCATATAATCACTGCACAACTACTATGTGCCAGGCAGTGTTTGAGGGACTTGGGATAGTACAGGGATAAATAAATAGGATAAGAGATTATCAGACAGTAATGTCTGCTAAGAAGGGATTTAAAATTGGGTAGCAGAGAGGACTCCCTCAGTTTTATTTTTCCCTCAAGTGTCCAAGATTTGGAGCTGAAGAAGCCAGCAACATGGAAATACCCATGGGCATAAAAAAAGCCCCAACAGGCAGGGCACAGTGGCTCACGCCTGTAATGCCAGCACTTTGGGAGGCCAAGACGGGCAGATCACGAGGTCAGGAGATTGAGACCATCCTGGCTACCACGGTGAAACCCCGTCTCCACTAAAAATACAAAAAATTAGCCAGGTGTGATGGTGGGCGCCTGTAGTCCCAGGAACTCAGGAAGCTGAGGCAGGAGAATGGCATGAACCCGGGAGGCGGAGCTTGCAGTGAGCTGAGATGACGCCACTGCACTCCAGCCTGGGCGACAGAGCGAGACTCCGTTTCAAAAAAAAAAAAAAAGCCCCAACAAAGATCTGCTGTCTCTAGCCAAGGGACCAAGCAAGGGGCAGCCTAAGAATAAAGAAAACATTTAGACAGTGACTGCTCTACTCCAGCCACACACCACAAAGAAACCAAAATGTGGCCATACCCCAATCCACACCAGCAAAGGATGAATGGGAGCCGAGACTCCTACCCTTGCCAGGCTGAAATGAGGTAACCAACAGCCCCCTCCCCTCCTCACCCCTGGGGCAGTGTCAGAGAAGGCTAAGTAGACCCATAAGGCAGTAACACCACCCACCCCCGGACCCCCGCACCTTTGGTGGTAGTGGAGAGCATGTGGGGAGCCTGAACTTTCGGCTCAGTCAGCAGTAATAAGGTGCCCTTCCTCCTCCCCACTGGGGTGATGTCAGAGGATGCCTAGTGGAGAGTCAGCACTACCTGGTGGTAATGAGGCTGCCCCTCCCATGGTGTCAGTTGAGGCCAAATGCAGAGCAGTAACAAGGCACTCCTACCCCTCCCAACCAGAGAGGGGTAGGAGTGCCTTGTTATCACTGGAGACCTAATGGCCAGAACTCTCACTCCCCCTCAGCAATAATGAGACCTCACCTTGAGTGTCAGTGGAGTCTGAGAGGAGACTTCTGCCACCTGGAAGTAACAAGGCAGTGCCCCTCATGTCCCCTACCAGAGCAATGCCAAAGAAAACAAGCAAAATCAGACAATTTAATTAAGATTCAGAGTCTCATAATATCATAGCCCCAAATGCCCAGATGTTAATTTAAAAAAAAAAAATCATGCCAAGACCTAGAAAGATTTCTAGTTGAATGAGAAAAGACAATCACTAGATGCCAACACCAAGATCACAAAACCATTAAAATGATCTGACAAAGTTTCTAAAGAGGCCAACAAGCCACTGTGAAGATGCCAGAAGCAGTGAAAAATAGAAAGTCCTAGCACAGAAATGGAACATATGACGAAGAGCTAAATGGAAATTTTAGAACTGGAAAATATAATAACTGAAATAAAAAATTAGCTTATATCTCACCCACAGAATGCAGAAACAGAAAAAAAAAAAAAGTGAACTGGAAGATAGAACAATAAAAATTACCCAATCTGAACAACAGAGAGAAAATAAACTGTGGGGAAAAAATAAGAAAAAGAATAGAGCTGCAGGGACATGAGGCACCACAACAAAAGACCTAACATTCATGTCATTAGCATTCCAAAAAGAGAAGGGAAAAAAAGGCAGGACTGGTAAAGCACTTAATTTGGTTGAAAACTTTCCAAATTTGGCAAAAGACAGCCTACAGATTCAAGAAGCTACAGAAATCCCAAACAGGATAAAGCAAAAGAAATCCAGCAGAGCACAGTGGCTCACGCCTGTAATACCAGCACTTTCGGAGGCCGAGTCTGGCGGATCACCCGAGGTCAGGAGTTCAAGATGAGCCCGGCCAACATGGTGAAACCCCGTCTCTACTAAAAGTACAAAAATTAGCCAGGTGTGGTGGCACGCATCTGTAATCCCAGCTACTCAGGAGGCTGAGGCAGGAGAATTGCTTGAACCTGAGAGGCGAAGGTTGCAGTGAGCCAAGATCACACCACTGCACTCCAGCCTGAGTGACAAGAGCGAGACTCTGTCACCCCTAAAAAAAAAAAAAAAAGAAAAGAAAAGAGAAAAGAAATCCACACCAAGATACATCATCATAGTCAAACTTCTAAAATCTAAAGACAAAGAAAAAATACCTTGAAACCAGTGAGAGAAATGACACCTAACCTACAGAGAAAAACAATTTGAATTATAGCAGACTTCTCATCAGAAATCACTGTTAAATGAAACACTGTAGACAAATTTAATTGAGTTTATTTGAGCAAAGGGCAATTCATGAATCAGGCAGCACTCAGAACCAGAATAGGTTCAGAGACCTCTGTCCAGTAGTATGACTAGTGAGTTTTATAGGCCAGACACAGAAACAAAGTCATGAAACCACTGGATTGGCTACAGCTAGGCATCTGCTTTATTTGACCCGGGTGTGATGAGTTATTTGCCTTATTTGAGTATAGTCTAATCAGCTAGCTGCCTGTGATTGGCTGAAACTTGGCTGTTTGTTATAGTTCTAAGTTAGCTTTTAATTTGTTTACATACTGTTTGGTTGTGGTTCATCAAGTAGAAACTCAAAGAATGAAAACAGCCTTAAGGTAATAACTGTTTGGGTGAGGGAGAAAGGACAAGATGCAAGAAGGTGAACAAGAAGGCACAATCCATGTTGCTTCCGGGTTCTTCCTCACCAACTTTCCGGCGCGTGGGAAAATGCAGCCCACGCCCGGGAAGATGCAGATCAACCGAGCATGTGCCAGGTGATGTCAATCCGAAGAGATCGAAACTTACCCGGCCACGCCTATGGAGACACCCCTATCACGCCCTTATCCCGCCCACTGCCCTCCCCCTTCCAGTACCAATGCATAAAAGTCCACTGCCAGGAGGAGCCGGCGTGACTTCTTCGCCCCCGCATTCGTGGACCGGAGAACCTCACCCGAGAGCGCTGGCGCGACTTCCCTGGCCCCATACCTGAGGACCAGAGAACCTCGCCCGAGAGTGTGTGCATATGTGCAATAAAGGGCTGCCGCTTTCTTATGTACTTTGGCCTCATGTTTAATTACTTAGCTCTCCTAAATTAAGTTCCTTAAATTAAATTAAGACAGGTGGTGCTGAAACCCGGCAGGAGACCCCTCCTCAGGGCCACCCAAGGTCCGAGGAGCCTCCTCCTTCCACGCTGCAGATGGACCAGGACCTAGACATTGCTTTCCACACCTCCAAGTCTCCTAGGGGTGAGTACCTCTTGCCTCCCTCTCATACTCCTTGGCCAGAAGTCCTGCGCAGGCCCAAGGCTTTTTCTTTGGTCACCAGGTGACCCACAAAGAGGTTCCCAAAGGCGGAGACATCTACCCAAAGGACCCTCCATTCCAATCCATGGGAGACCTATCCAGGACGGAGACGTCCGCCTGGAGGTATTCTCCATTCCGGCTCCATGAGCCTCCCGGTCTCTGGTGGCTCCAAAGGACGCTTTGGAGCCAAATAGAGCTCAGCTGCCGCCTACCGCAAGAGGAAGGCAATGGGAAATCCCCAATCCAAAATACCAAGAGACACCCCTTTAGGGTGTCTCCTGGCCAATCTCAAAACTTTACAATTAGAACAAGATCTTAAACGAAAGCGACTGATTTTCCTCTCCACAGTGGCATGGCCACAATAAAAGTTAGATAATCAGTCTCAGTGGCCACCAGAAGGAACCCTTGACTATAATATTTTACTTGATTTGCCTAATTTCTGCCAAAGGCTAGTAAAGTGGTCAGAAATCAATTATGTCCAAGGCTTTTAGGACTTGCGCTCTCGCCCGGACCTGTGCGCCCAATGTGCAATGGCCCAGGTCTTGTTAGCAAAAACCCGGCCCTCGGCCCCCACCTCAGCAACTGAGGAGGACTCCACCTCCATTTCAGATGGGGCCAACGGCAGGCGACCTCCCTCCCGACCTTCCAATACCCCCTCTCCCTATGGACCTCCCGACGCCCCTCCCTCAGCCACTCCTCTTACCCCTCCCTATGCATTTCCCACCGCCCCTCTCGACACTCCTCCCTCAGCAGCCACTCCTCTCACCTCTCCCATTGCAGCCCATACCCATTCAAAGACTACTATACCAAACCTTACAAATCAGCCTTCCACTAACCAACCTAACCCTGCCTCCCCTACCAATCTACTGGCCCCCCCCACCGAGAGGTCGCCAGAGCCGAAGGGCTAGTGAGAGTCCATGTCCCTTTTTCCTTGGCTGATCTCTCCAAAATTGAACAACGACTTGGCGATTTCTCAGCCAACCCCACGCAATATTCCAAAAAATTTAGGTACCTTTGTCAGGCATATAATCTAACCTAGCATGACTTACAGGTCATTTTGTCCTCCTCCCTTAACCAAGAGGAAAGAGAG
>NW_016805765.1:132670-144510 GCF_001698545.2 Rhinopithecus bieti
GTCTAGCTTAACCCTATATAGCGAAGGGGAATTGTCCGAACTAGCTTCCCAGCTTACCACTCCCAGCAATAAAATCCAAAAGTGGGCCGTTTTTCTTCCCTTAGTCATCGGGGTTTCCCTAGCATCGTCACTAATAGCCTCAGGACTTGGGACAGAGGCACTCGCCCACTCAATTCAGTCCACACGGGCTCTCTCCACTCAGGTCCAGGAAGCCATAGAGGCTTCAGCTGAAAGCCTGGCCTCTTTACAGCATCAGATTACCTCAGTGGCCCAGGTAGCAGCACAAAATAGGCGAGCATTAGATCTTCTTACTGCCAAAAAAGGAGGAACATGCCTCTTCCTAGGAGAAGAGTGTTGCTATTATATAAACAAATCAGGCCTGGTTGACACACACGTCCAAACTTTAAACAAAATCAAAAAGGAGCTTCAACAACTTAATGCCCCCTTAACCCCCGGACCACCGGTATGGCTGCTGCTGGAAGTACAGCAGCTACTTCCATTCCTAATTCCCATACTAATCCTCTGCCTTGCCTTATGTTATGTCTTGCTCCCATTCTAATAAAATTTCTCTGAGCCAGGGTCCAAGAGATCACCTGAGTCACCTTCAACCAAATGCTCCTGCATCCCTACACCCAACTGCCAACCTCAGACCCTAACTACGCCCCCTAACAGCAGGAAGCAGCCAGACAGACAATGGCGTCCCAAATTCTTATAATCAATAAGAGGTTGGACTGTTTGGGTGAGGGGGAAAGGACAAGATGGAGGAAGGTGAACAAGAAGGCACAATCCATGTTGCTTCCGGGTTCTTCCTCACCAACTTACCCGCACACGGGAAAATGCAGCCCGCGCCTGGGAAGATGCAGATCAACCGAGCATGTGCCAGGTGAGGTCAATCCGAAGAGATCGAAACTTACCCGGCCACGCCTATGGAGATGCCCCTATCACGCCCTTATCCCGCCCACTGCCCTCCCTCTTCCAGTACCAATGCATAAAAGTCCAACTGCCGGCAGGAGCCAGTGTGACTTCTTCGGCCCGCATTCGTGGACAGGAGAACCTCGCCCGAGAGTGTGTGCATATTTGCAATAAAGGGCTGCCGCTTTCTTATGTACTTTGGCCTCATGTTTAATTACTTAGCTCTCCTAAATTAAGTTACATTAAATTAAATTAAGACAATAACCTCCTGCTTATTTAATTTAACCTTACAAAAGCCAGGAGAAAGTGGCAGAATATTTTTCAGTTGCGTAAAGAAAAGAACCATCGGCCGGGCGTGGTGGCTCAAGCCTGTAATCCCAGCACTTTGGGAGGCCGAGACAGGAGGATCACGAGGTCAGGAGATCGAGACCATCCTGGCTAACATGGTGAAACCCCGTCTCTACTAAAAAATACAAAAAACTAGCCAGGCGAGGTGGCGGGCGCCTGTAGTCCCAGCTTACTCGGGAGGCTGAGGCAGGAGAATGGCGTAAACCCAGGAGGCGGAGCTTGCAGTGAGCTGAGATCCGGCCACTACACTCCAGCCTGGGCGACAGAGCGAGACTCCATCTCAAAAAAAAAAAAAAGAAAAAAGAAAAGAACCATCAGCCCAGAATCTTATATCCAAAGTAAATATCCTCAGAAATGAAGGAGAAATCAAGATATTCTCAGATGAAGGAAAACTAAGAGAATTTGTTACCAGCAGACCTACTAAGAGAATTTGTTACCAGCAGACCTACCCTAAAAGAAGGGCTAGAGAAGGTTCTCTAAACTAAAAGAAACAATAAAAAACAGAATCTTGGAACATCAGGAAAGAAAAAAGTACGTGATAAGCAAAAGTATGGGTAAACATAACAGACTCCTTTCCATAAGTATTCTAAATTATATTTGATGGTTATAGCCCAATTATAATACTGTCTAATGTGTTTCTAAATGTATATAGAAGAAATATTTAATGAAATTATATTATAAATAAGGAAGGCGAATGGAAGACAAAGGGAGTTTAGTTTTCTGCACTTCACTTGAACTGATAAAATGATGACATCAGTAGACTTTGATAAGTCTACTGTATGTATATATACACACAGTATATATACAGTGTATAATAAGTTCATTGTCAGTCATGATAAATGCAGTAGAAAGAGGTGTACTCAAAAACACTATATAAACCAAAATGGAATACTAAAAAATTTCACCTAACACACAGGAATACAGGAAAGAAAAGAAATTAAAAACAGAGTAACAAACAAATGAATACCGCCAAAATAAAATGGCAGCCTTTAGTGCTAATATATAAGTAATTACATTAAATGTAAGTGGTCTACATATACCAGTTAAAAGGAAGACAGGCAGAGTAGATTACAAAGCATAACCTAACTATATACTGTCTATAAAAAACAAACTTCAGGCTGGGCTCAGTGGCTCATGCCTGTAATCCCTGCACTTAGAGAGGCCAAAGTGGGCAGATAACTTGAGGTCAGTAGTCGAAGGCCAACGTGACAAAATCCTATCTCTACCAAAAATACACAAATTAGCCAGACGTGGTGGCACATGCCTGTAATCCCAGCTACTTGGGAGGCTGAGGCAGAAGAATCACTTGAACCCAGGAGGCAGAGGTTGCAGTGAGCTGAGATCACGGCACTGCACTCCAGCCTGGGTGACAGAGTGAGACTCCGTCTCAAAAATGCAAACAAAAAACTTCAAATATAGCAACATAGGCAGGTTGAAAGTCAAAAAATGTATATATTATGCAAGCATTAATCCAAAGACAACAGGAGAAAAGAAAAAGAAAGTAGGATTAGCTATATTAATGTCAGATAAAGTAGACTTCAGAGGAAAGAAAATTATCAGAGACAGAGAGGAACATTATATGACAATAAAAGAGTGAGTGCACCAAGTAGACATAGCAATCCTAAATGTGTAGGCATCAAACAGCAGAGCTGCAAATTACGTAAAGCAAAACTGGTAGCAATGAAAGAGGAAAGAGACAAATCCATAATATAGTTGGAGACTTATCTCAACAATTAATGGAACTAGACAGAAAATCAGTAAGGATATAGAAGAACTCAGTAACACTATCAACCAACAAGAGCTAATCAATATTTAGATGATTTATTTGGAACACTCCACTAAACAACAAGAGATACACATTGTTTTAATATACCCATAGAACATATACCAAGATAGACCATATTCTGAGCCATAAAATAAACCTCAAAAAATTTAAAAGAACTGAAATCACACAGAATGTGTTACATACATAATGACAATGAACTCAAAGTAGAAATCGATAATAAGAAAAATCCCAAACACTTGGAAACTAAAAAATATCTTCTAAATAATCCATGAATCAAAGAAAAAGTCTGAAGGGAAGTCAAAAAGACATTCAATTGAATGAAAATTAAAATACAACGTATCATAATTAATGAGGCACAACTGAAGGAAGCACTAACTTTGTACATTAGAAGACAGAAAAGGTCTCAAATCAATAATCTCATTTCCCTCAAGAACCTGGTGTGGAAGGAAAATATGCAGATAAACTAAGGAAGCAGAAGGAAGAAAATAATAAGGATAAGGGCAGAAATCAATGAAGCTGAAAAGAGCAAAACAATGGAGAAAATAAAACAAAGGGCTAGTCATTTGAAAAGATCAATAAAACTGACAAACCTTTACCAGGACTGAAAAGAAAAGCCAAAATTACCAATATCAGGAATGAAAGATGAGATATTACTATAGCCCTGCAGACAACAAAACAATAATAAGGGAATACTATAAATAACTCTCATGCCTAAATCTGATCACTTAATTCAAATGAACCAATTCCTTGAAAAACACAAACTGATAAAACTCACTCAATAAAAAATAGATAATTTGAATAACACTATATCACTATTAAGAACATTAAATGTGTAATTTGAAATTTCCCAAATGAGAAATCACCAGGCCTAGACGGTTTCACTGGAAAATTCTCTGAATTGTCTAGAGAATTAATACCAATACTACACAATCTCCTTCAGAAAACAGAATAGGAAAGAACACTTCCCAGTTAATTTTATTAAGGTACTAAAACTAGACAAATTACAAAAAAAAAAAAACTACTAAAGACCAATATCTCTCATGGATATAGACACCAAAAAAATACAACAAAACATTAGCAAACAGAATTGATCAGTATCTTTAAAAAAGTAGACATCACGACCAAGTGGGTTTCGCTGGTTTGATTTTTGAAAATCAATTAATGCAATCTGCCACATTAACAGGCTAAAGAAGAAAAATTACACAATTATATCAATTGATGCACATTTGACAAAACTCAATACTCATTCATGATAAAACTTCAGAAAAGTAGAAATAGAGGGAAATTTCCTCACCGTGATTAAGAGCATCTACAAAAATCCTACAGTGAACACCACACTTAATAGTGAAAGACTGAATAATTTCCTCCTAAGATGGGGAACAAAGCAAGGATGTCAACTCTCACTACTCTTATCCAAATAATGCTGGAAGTTCTAGACAGTGCAATAAGGCAAGAAAATGAAGCCTACAGATTGGAAACGAAGAAATAAAACTGTCCCTACTCACAGATGACATAATTGTTTACATAGAAAATCCCAAGGAATCTAAAAAACAAAAACAAAAAATCCTAGAACTAATAAATACATACAGCAAGGTCACAGGACACAAGATAAACATACAAAAACAATTATATCTTCATACACTAGCAATAATGGATGGACACCTAAATTGAAAATACAATACCTGGCCGGGCACGGTGGCTCACGCCTGTAATCCCAGCACTTTGGGAGGCTGAGGCGGGCAGATCCCGAGGTCAGGAGATGGAGACCATCCTGGCTAACACGGTGAAACTCTGTCTCTACTAAAAATATTTTAAAAAATTAGCCGGGCGTGGTGACGGTGCCTGTAGTCCCAGCTACTCAGGAGGCTGAGGCAGGAGAATGGCGTGAACCCGGGATGCGGATCTTGCAGTGAGCCGAGATCGCGCCACTGCACTCCAGCCTGGGCGACAAAGCGAGACTCCATCTCAAAAAAAAAAGAAAAAAGAAAATACAATACCTTTTACAATCACTAAATAAAAAAGGCATGAATACTTAGCTACAAATTTAATAAAACATGCACACGATCTATGTGCTGACAACTACAAAATGCTGATGAGAGAAATCAAAGAGCAAAATACACACAGAGATACACCATATCCATTGATTAGAAGACTTACAACAGGCAACACATCAATACTCATCAATGCTTTCCAAATGGATATACGGGTTTAATGCAATTCCCATCTATCAAAACTCCAGCAAGATTTTTTCATATAGACAAGATTATTCTAAAATTTACACAAAAAGACAAAATAACTAGAATAGCTAAAACAATTCTGGAAAAGAATAATGTGGGACAAGTCAGTCTACCGATACAAGACTTAGAATATAGCTACAGTCACCAAGACTGGATAATATTGGCCAAGGGACAGATATATAGGTCAATGGAACAGAATAGGGAAGGCATGAATAGATCCACACAAATATGCCCAGTTGATTTTGACAAAGATGCTAAAGCAATTCAATGGAGGAGGGATAGCCTTTGCAACACATGGTACTGGAGTAAGTAGACATCCACAGGCAAAGAAAAAAACCTAAGTCCTACACTTTATTTTAAAAAGTTAATTCAGAATGGATTACAGACTAAAATGTAAAACATAAAACTATATAACTTTCAGAAATAGACATAGGAGAAAATCTTCATGATCTCTGACTAAGCAAGGGTTCTTAGACTCCAAAAGTATGAGCCATATACGGAGAAATTCTTAAATTGGACTTCATCAAAATGTAAAACTTTTGCTCTGTAAAAGATCTGATTCAAGGCCGGGCGCGGTGGCTCAAGCCTGTAATCGCAGCACTTTGGGAGCCCGAGACGGGCGGATCACGAGGTCAGGAGATCGAGACCATCCTGGCTAACACGGTGAAACCCCGTCTCTACCAAAAAATACAAAATAAAACTAGCCGCGCGAGGTGGTGGGCGCCTGTAGTCCCAGCTACTCAGGAGGCTGAGGCAGGAGAATGAAACCCGGGGGGCGGAGCTTGCAGTGAGCTGAGATCAGGCCACTGCACTCCAGCCTGGGCAACTCCATCTCAAAAAAAAAAAAAAAAAAGATCTGATTCAAGAGGATGAAAAGACAAGCCTCAAACTGGTAGAAAACATTTGCAAACACATATCCAACAGAGGACTAATATCTATAATATATAAAGAATTTACAACTCAACAGTTTTTTAAAAACCCAATTAGAAAGCAGGCTAAAGACATGAATAGACATTTTCCATAAGAGGAGATACACAAAGCCAATAAGCATATGCAAAGCTATTCAACATCACAAGCAGTTAAGGAAATGCAAATTAAAACCACAATGACATATCACTACACATCTACCAGAAAGGCTAAAATTAAAAAGAATGACAATAAATAATGGAGAGGATGTGGAGAAATTGAAACTGTCACACATAACTCGTGGGAATGTAATATGGTACAGCCACTCTGGAAAACAGGTTGATAGTTTCTTAAAAACCTAAACAGATTCAGCCTAGCATGCATTTCCCCTTGATACTTGCAAAGTAGTTCCTTTCCTCTGGGATAAATGTCCAGGAGTGCAATGTTAGATTATATATAGATATATATATCTAACATATATGTGTGTGTGTGTGTGTGTATATCCAGTTGGGTGGGTGTTTCCATCTTGGGGCCTTTGTGGTTGCTGTTCCCTCAGCCTAGCATGCCTTTCCCCATGTGTGTGTGTGTGTGTGTATATATATATATAAAATCTAACAATTGCACTCCTGGACATTTACACCAGAGAAACACACACTTACATTCACAGGAAAATCTGTGCATAAATATTTACAGCAGCTTTATTCATAATAACCCCAAATTGGAAGCAATCCTGAAGTCCTTCCACAGGTTAATGGTTAAACAAACTGTGATACATCCATACCATGGAGTACTACTCAGCAATAAAAAGGAACAAACTATTGATATACACAACAACCTGAGTGAATATAATATTACACTGACACTTTTTTAAAGCCATTCACAAAAGGTGACAGACTGTATGATTCCATCTATATAATATTCCTGTAATGACAAAATTATAGAAATGAAGAAAAAAAATAGTAGTTGCCAGGCAGGAGGGAAGTGGGTATGTCTATAAAGGGTGAAACAAGGGATCTTTATGGTAGTGGACCTGTTCTATAACCTGACTGTATCAATAAAAACATCCTGGTTGTGATATGTACAATAGTTTTTCACAGTGTTACCACTGGGGAAACTGAATAAAGGATACAAGAGATTGGTATTATTTCTTTTTTTTTTTTTTTTTTTGAGACGGGAGTCTCGCTCTGTCGCCCAGGCTGGAGTGCAGTGGCCAGATCTCAGCTCACTGCAAGCTCTGCCTCCCGGGTTTACGCCATTCTCCTGCCTCAGACTCTCCAGTAGCTGGGACTACAGGCGCCCGCCACCTCGCCCGGCTAGTTTTTTGTATTTTTTAGTAGAGACAGGATTTCACTGTGTTAGCCAGGATGGTCTCGATCTCCTGACCTCGTGATCCGCCCGTCTCGGCCTCCCAAAGTGCTGCGATTACAGGCTTGAGCCACCGCACCTGGCCGAGATTGGTATTATTTCTTATAATTGCATGTGAATCTGCAATTACCTCAAAATAAAATGTTTAATTAAAAACACATAGAATAAAGGAACCCAATTATATTGAAAAACAATTATCAAAATATTGAAAATAGTAAAATATTTGTGATAGGAAAAAAAAAATCCACCCAACTGGGTAACAGACAAGAAAGGGTAAATGTCTATTTGAATTGAATAGCCAGGAAAGACCTCTCTTTAGAGCAGACCTTGATCTGTGCTATGATGTGAATAACAAGAAGGAACTACTTTGCAAGAATCAAGGGGAAAGGCATGCTAGGCTAAGGGAATAGCTACCACAAAGGCCCCAAGATAGAATGCCTTACTTAGAATACCGCGGGAGAAAAAAGAGGCTAAACATCATCAGGAGAGGAATGGGAGAGGCCAAGTCAAGTGAGGTTTCACAGGCCCAAAGAGGAAGCTTAGGTTTTATTTTAAATTCAGTTGGAAGCCACTGAAGACATACAAGCAGAAGAATGACACGGTCTGAGATACATGTTTTTATTTTTTATTTATTTATTTATTTTTGAGACAAGAGTCTTGCTCTGTCACCCAAGCTGGAGTGCAGTGGCGCAATCTTGGCTCACTGCAACCTCTGCCTCCTGGGTTCAAGCGATTCTCCTACCTCAGCCTCCGGAGTCGCTGGAATTACAGGCACACACCACGATGCCCGGTTAATTTTTGTATGTTTAGTAGAGACGGGATTTTGCCATGCTGGCCAGGCTGGTCTCCAGCTCCTGACCTCAGGTGATTCGCATTGCCCCGCTTTGGCCTCCTAAAGTTCTTTTTTTTTTTTTTTCCTCACATGAGCTGTTTTTTTTTTTATTTTTTATTTTTATACTTTAAGTTCTAGGGTACATGTGCACAACATGCAGGTTTGCTACATATGTAGACATGTTTGGCCTCCTAAAGTTCTGAAGGATTACAGGTATGGGCCACTGCACCTGGCCTGAGATACATTTTTTAAAAAAGTATCCTGGCCATTGTGGGCAAATGAATTGTAACTGGTCTGGAAATTGGTTAGGAGGCTACTACAATCATGGGGGCAAGAAATGATGGATAGGACCAGGATGATAATAGCAGAGATGGAGAAAAGCAAATGGTTGTATTTTGAAAGTAGAACCAAGAGGAAAGGCTTGCTGATTAATTGGGAATAAGGGAAAGAAATGTCAAGGATGAGTCCTGGTTTTTGTTTTACTTTGGTTTGTTTTGTTTTACTTCAGAGATCACAAGAAGAAAAACAGTTTGGGGTAGAGATAATTAAGAGTTCATATTTGAACATCTTAAATTTGAGATTCTTTAAATATCCAAGGAGAGAGGTGATGCAGGTACTTAGATTTATGAGTCTGTATCCAGGAAAAGCATCTGGGCTAGAAATATAATTTAGAGGAAATCAATGTATAGATTGTGTGTCAATCTGTGCAGTTGAGGAAGCTACCTTGGGAGCATGCAAAGTTAGAAAAGAGAAAGTGCCCAAGACAGGGCCTGGGGTATTCCAGGATTTAGAGTCAAGCGCATGAGAAGGACCCATTAAAAGACACCTGAAGGAACAGTCACTGAGTCCAGAGGAAATCTGAGCAAGTATAGAAGGAGTTGTAAGCAGAGAATAGTCCACTGGGTCAAATGCTGTTGAGAGCTCAGATGGAGAAGTGACCATGAGATTTGACAATGTGGAGGTCACTCAAGACCTAGGCAAGCATGGTCTCAGAGCACAAGAAAACCAATTTGAATAGGTTGAGAAGACAATAGATAAGAAAGCAGATGGCCTGGCGCGGTGGCTCACACCTGTAATCCCAGCACTTTGGGAGGCCGAGGTGGGCGGATCACCTGAGGTCAGGAGTTTGAGACCAGCCTGGCCAACATGGTGAAACCCTGTCTCTACTAAAAATACAAATATTAGCCGGTGGCGCATGCCTGTAGTCTCAGGTACTAGGGAGGCTGAGGCTGGAGGATCGCTTGAACCCGGAGGCAGAGGTTGCAGTGAGCTGAGATCGTGCCACTGCACTCCAGCCTAAGCAACAGAATGAGACTCTGTCTCAAAAAAAAAGAAAGAAAGAAAGAAAGCAGACATGGGACAGCAAATAACCTTCTCACATATTTAAATAGGACAGGGGTGAAGAGAGACCTAAGATCAAGGGAGGGTTTCCTCCTTTCCTTTTTCAAGACAGGAGATACTAGAGAGGACGTCTGCATGCTGATGGCATCAAGCTAAAAAAGACATCAGAGAAAATTATCTCCCAATTTAATGTGTTTTTCCAGCAGTAAGTAAAAAGAACTATAATCTGGGCACAAATTACACTATATTATAATCTGCCCAGACTATAAGATAACCTTACTATAATGTAATCTTACCATAGCACAGCTATAGTAAAGCCACAGATACACCCAAAGAGGAGATGGTAAGGGGAAGCTTTTATTGACAAAAAGGATAAGCTCATATAAGCTGCTTGGAAAGAGTTCATTTTTTCCAGAAGCTCAAAGCCAGAGTCGGCATCAGTTCATTGGTGGAGATGCCATTACTAGGCAAGGGTTCTTTCAAGAGCATCTTATCTGAATTGCTACAGTTCTAAAGAATGTCTAATGATAAACCTGGTCATAGAAATGTAAGCATATGTGCAGAACGTTCAGTCATGAAAAGAATGAGATATGTGAAAGATGTGAAGGAATTTCTTGTGGAGTTATTTTAGAAAGTCCTTGACACAGCCTTATCTCGGATATGCAAGCATGAGCCCTTCTCCTTAATGCTTCCCTGTCTCAAATTTGTCTGAGTCTGACAGAACAGATTTTTTCCTCATATCTGCAACTTTCACACTTCCCCCTTTAATGAAGATCTTTCTTCGGAGAAAGATCGATCAGCCTGTAGTCAGGTTTTGAATGCCCCTGGGTGCTGGGATGGACCTGTCCTGGATAGATATTCTTATACAACATCAGGGGCAGGTGATTATCAGCTGGAAGTCAGTATCAAGCCGTTTTAGCCACATTTGAGCAACAAGAAGGCCATAAGGAGAAGCTCTCATGCTTTGTCTGTCTGGATGTCATCAAGTTTGATTTTGTCTGTTCCACAGATGTCGGCTATCATTTTAAGACACTGGACAAACATCACTCTATTAGAAGCTGCATTTCTGCAGAAATTTGACAGACATTAGGTACATATTTTTAAAAGGAAAATACAAAGTAAAAACAACAGGAGTATGACAAATCTAGTTTATGCAATGGTTCTGCCAAGCCTAAGGGCAATCAATCAAACAAATCAAAAGACCATGGAGAAACTGGGTAAGACTTGCCATAGCCATTGAGTAGTATTCTATGACTGGGTTAAATTAAAGCAGACAGCGCTAACTCTGTAAAAGGGACCACTAGTACAATATGAACAAAAAGTTGTTAGGGATATTGCCAAAGCTACTCAGTAGATGGACTAAAGGATTTCTTAGATCAGGTTTTGTTAAGTTACCCGTAATTGTTACTGATTGTGAAATTTTAATTATGGCATTATCCTGTCAAGTCAAAAAGGGAGGCATTACAAGGGGTAAGAATCTCATTATGATGTCTTATTCCAACGGCTTTGGGAAACACTGTCCACAGCATGAAGTCAGCAATTTTGCAGTCTAAATGCCCCTGGCTATGGCATCAGGCGGTTTGGTGAACTTTCTGTGTGGCCCACATATCAGGCGCAAGGCTTGTCCCTTGTAATTTATATTAAGTTGTTTAGTTTTAGCTTACAGCACTTTAGAAAAGAACGGTTTCCATTGTTAGTAATTCTATTTAAAAACTCTATAGGAGAAAATTGGATTAGAGGAACCTAGAAGAATTTAAGATCCAGTCCCTTCTACAAGTATATAATAAAACCTGAAAACAATTCACAAGACTACATCTAATAAAAGGTATATCATTGTCATCCTAATTTTACCAAAGTACTCAGAGCAAGACCAATTTGTATGTAAAATAAATTAGCTTTATCAGATTTGTTCTGAGTATTTACGTAAGTACAGTGAGAACAGTGATTGAATCTCAGATTGAACTTTTTTTTAACTTTTGAAGCAAGAAGGCCAAATCAAGATGGGCTTCAGATTTTATCTGAAGTACCTACAAGAATTTTTAAATATGATGTCTAAGTCAAACCTTGCTAATACAATTAACATTTTAAATTGTTTTTTTTTTTTTTTTTTTTT
>NW_016805765.1:145557-167330 GCF_001698545.2 Rhinopithecus bieti
GGGGGAGGGGAGGAGAGGGGAGGGGAGGCCACAATAACAGAGTGAGAACTGGGTGGGGTGGAGGGGAAACAGCCACAGGAACTGATGAAAAAGTTGAGAGTGAGAGAGTCACCACTCCAGTTAAACAAGAAGGTGTACCTTTTCAAGGAGAGAAGGAAGAAGACCAGAAGGCAATGATGCATGACCTGCAAATTGTATGTCGTGAGACATGGCAAAAAGCTGAACTCTTGAGATGTGACTCTGGAAAGCTTTAAAAGCAAAACTCTATCTCAAGAAATGAAATTATCATTTTAAATGAAGAAGGCAGCACTTTCAATTTGAAATTAGGCAGAAACCGTAAAACATGAAAAAAGCTGTAGTTCAGAAGACGGTTGAAAATACAAAGAAATCAATTTCAGAATTAAAATCAAATCCTCTTGCAAGTTTTTACTAGGAGTAGATCAACATTCTGAGAAAATCTTGTTGCTCTGGTCCTGCATCAGTCTATCCCTGATACCAAGGCTAAATTCTTAAATTCCCTTCCAATCCCAGCCAACCCGATTACACACAAAACTCCCTTTACAAGACCCACCTTTTATAAATCCTCCATGACTTGTTTGACCTGCCATCATTTTCTTAAACCTTAGTGTGATGGCTAATGTTGAGTGTCAACTTGATTGGATTGAAGAATACAAAGTATTGTTTCTGGGTGTGTCTGTAAGGGTGTTGCTAAAGGAGATTAACTTTTGAGCCAGTGGACTGGGAGAGGCAGACCCACCCTCAATCTGGGTGGACACCATCTAATCAGCTGATAGAGTAGCTAGAATAAAGCAGGCAGAAGAACATGGAAGGACTAGACCGGCTGAGTCTTCTGGCCTTCATCTTTCTCCCATGCTGGATGCTTCCTGCCCTCGAACATTGGACTCCAAGTTCTTAAGCTTTTGGACTCTTGGACTTAAACCAGTGGTTTGCCAGGGGCTCTCGGGCCTTGGGCCCAGACTGAAGGCTGCACTGTTGGCTTCCCTACTTTTGAGGTTTGGGGACTCAGACTGGCTTCCTTGCTCCTCAGCTTGCAGATGGCCTATCGTGGGACTTCACCTTGTGATTGTGTGAGTCAATACTCCTGAATAAACTCCCTTTCATACATACATCTAACCTATTAGTACTATCCCTCTGGAGAATACACCCTTCTTTGTCCTACAGTGAAATTTATCCAGGAGAGAAGAAACAATAGTGCAGAGAAGAGACGCAACAAGAGCAAAGTCCCTGAGAAAATGAGAGGAGATGGGATTGGAAGCACAGTGGTGTGACTAGCCAGGTGTGTCTTGCACTGTTGCACTGGAGAAGCACTGAAGCACTACATATGAGCTCACAAGACTCTCCAGAGTTTTGATTTTGTAGCCCACAGGGAAGAAAGGTGGACAAGGATGAGATGTGACTCGGATATCAGATTCACTAGGGAGGACTCAGTCATCCAGCCTGAAATAGCAGCAGCCTCTACCACTGACGGATGATTTGAACAGGCTAAGTACTTAGTAGCAATACTGTTTGAGGAAGATGTAGCCAGGGACAGGGAAAAGACTCCATTAGCCACTGGATTTGGAAGTCAGAAGGGGCGACACCTGGCTCAGGAAGGTCACTAGCTGCTGGTGCTGTGTGTGGTAAAAACAGTGGGATGACCCTGAAAATTGGGCAGGAATTCCCATGAGGAAGGCATTTCAAAGAAATGGAATAGTTAGAATTGGAAACAATGCCTCCCTGATCTCGTCAATAGTACTTCTCTCAGACTCTCCCCCCAGCTCAACACTTTTCCAGGTTTCTATTTAAAAGCAAAATCTAACTATCCACATTTTGCTGGTAAAGATTCTCCAGGATATGTTCACCATTTAGCCGAACACTGTGTCAGTTGTTTCCTGACAGTTTTATTTTCTGGGTAAAGTATGCCAATAATAGCTTCCCCAAATACACATGAGATACCCCCACACACACTTAACTTTGGGAAATTAATTTACATTCAATTTGTTAATAAAGCTGAAAAATTAAACTAAAGCAATAGGAAAAAAAAATTCCTGCTTTCAAATGCATTTTTTAATCAAATTCTAAGTGATACCGTGAGTTACATTTACTTTATAGAACAAAAGTCCCCAGTGGTAAGAAGTATTTAGATTGTATTATATCTTTAAGATGTTTTAAAAAATCAAAATCAATTCATTTTAAACAGCTATCTTCACACCCTGACTCTAAAGAAAAAAACAGATCTATCAAATAATTTATCAAGCAATCTATGTGAAAAGGTGCAAGAATGTTTTAGCTTTAATATATTTTCTGATGCGTCTAAGAGAAAAAAATAAATCATGATGGATTTTGCAAAGTGCATTTTTATCTTTCTCTCTAATGAGATAGTGAAACAAGAGACATTCATTGCCTCCCTAGGGAATCTCATGATTTACAAAGAATATTCTTCTCTGAAGCATTTACCCCTAAATGGCCAGCCTGTACAGTCAGTGATTACAGGGAATATGTCCAGGCCCCTCATGACCCCTTATCATTTTTCTGGCTAATGCATTAAAAGAGAAAGGGGGAAAAGTTGTAAAAAAAGCACTGTGTTCGAGGCTCCCCTTCTTTCTGCCCTACAAGCACTGTCCTTTAACCTCTGGCATGTGTTGCTGAGTCACATGACGGAAGTTAAAAGGCATAAAGAAATAAATTTAGCATGGAGCCCACAAGTGTCATCAGTAGATGGTTAGTCTTGGGAGAGAAGGAGAGGAGGAGAAGAGATGAAACTGGTCCCTGGACTTTTATGGGATGCGGAACAAGAACCTGGAAGACAAGAAGGTCCAGAAATGGAAAGAATATGGCTATTGGTACTTTCCAGGTCAGAGCACACACAGGTGCGCCCTGAACTTCCTTCTTCAACAATAAATGCTGTCAAGAAAAATTACTATGAAATAAGCATACAAATACAAATCAGTGAGTGGTAACACAAACGTAATTATTGTAAGCTATATTTTTATTGGTGAGGCACCACGTTTAACAAGAAATCACAATGCCATAGCTATGCTATTTGTATTTATTTATAACAGCTCAAGCTACATCTCAGAAGAGTAAACAGCTCTGTCAAAAAAAAATCTTGTCAAGAGAAAAAATATTTATGCATTTGAAAAATTTGGGTTCTAGTCTCAAATGTTGAAACTTAGAATTAAATTTTTTTGTTAACTCAACTTATATTCTTCTCATAGCATATTTCTTCCTCTTTCCTGTTGGTCTCCGTGTGCTGCCAAAATGATGCATAATCCCCAGGGTTTATGGTTGTTCATTCTCTGTAAAGCAGGGTTTTTTTCCCAGAGATAGGGAAGGTATCAGGAAAAAAGGAACAGTTAACCAGGTTATAGTTAATTTTACCTTGCCTATCTTTCAGAAAACTAATCTCAGTTTGCCATGGTCCTGGATCCCTTATCTGTAAAAGGTCCACTTTATCATCTTTGTCTTACTCTGAAATGCTTAAAGTAAATTACTTAAGAATTTCAGCACTGAGATGTCTACATACATACATACCCAGAGACACAGAGACATACGCGTATCACTTTATTGAGATATATTTCACATACCATACAATTCTCTTAAAGTGTAAAATCCAATGGTTTTTAGCATATTCACAGAGTTGTGAAACCATTGCCACAATCAATTTTATAACAGAAACACAGCTTCAAAATTCCCTGAGTCATCATACAGATAGAAACCAAGGTCCACATGGGTTAAGTTATGTTCCCAAGGTTACAGAGCTGGTCAGTGGCTGAGCCAGACCTAGATCCCTGGAAATTATTTTAGCCATTGACATCATCTGGGGCTCCCTTCCCCTGCCCGGGGAAAATTCTGTATGAATTAAAACCTGCTGTTAAAATGTTGTCTGAGAAAAACATCTGGCATTTTTTATTACTGCGCTCCCTCATATTATATTAAACTGATCTGATTTCTCCACCAAATTGTTGCATTGCAAGATTTCTTAGAAAGACTTCTAGAACGTATTAAAACATATCTACTGAGTACTTTTAACCACAAAACATGGCTAGGAAGCCCAGAGAGAATCTGTGATGTCTCTTCTTTCAGGTAAAGACATAAATTATTTCAGCTCTTGCAAAAAATTTAAAAAAAAGACTAAATTAGACCTTCTGCTCATTTCATTTTTAATGGACTGATTACAGATAGTTAAACCAAACTACCCATGACTAGCAAAATATTTCTCCAATGCCAATAACTTCCAAGGATTTCAATCATTCATTCTGGTTACTGGTCAGAAACCAACTTAAATCACCCAAGGGCTTACATTATCTCTGAGATTTGCTTATCTTTCAGATTTGCTCCCATGAAGTCCATAACCAATAAAGGAAAAGTTTTCGAAAGAGGAGGCTCATTTCCTGCCAATGCTAAGGAAGCCAGTGTAACAAGCACAGCCAGCGATTACTCTGGCACTGCTCTGCCCACAGTGGCACTCGGCCTCCTGGGCTGTACCAGCTGAGAGCACCTAGCTCACAGAAGCACTTGTTGATTGCTCCTGCCTTTAAATGCCCCCCTTCCATGATGTTTTTCTCTCTCCTGTAACCTACCAGTTTTTTCTTTCCTGTATTGTGCCACCCCAAAATTTCATCTATTCAATAAATATTTATTGAGTCGTCACTGCTCATCAAGTATTGGGCTAAACATTGTCCCTAAATGTGGGTGCTCCCTAGAGTCTGTCTTTAACTCACTGTGCCTTTTCTCACTTTTCTCTACACATACATTTTTAAATCTCCGTTTAGGCTGGAAATCACCAAAAATTTGTAGCTCCAGTACCAGCCTCACCCCCTGAGCTCCAGGTCAGGATATGCACCCCAACTCAGGCCAGTGACATCTGAATGTCCCAAAGACCCCTCAGAGTCCCTGGGTTCAGCGGTGAATCCATCATCTCCACCTTCGCATGAATAGCCTCTCCTCCAGGGCCCCTTAACACCGTGAATAGCAGCACTGTCCACCCAGTGCCCACAGCCATAAACAGCATCACCCAGTTTCCATATGGAAAGAGTGGGAGTGAGGGGGCAGCAGTGCCCTTCAACCTGGAATTGGGGCTAGAGGAAGAGAACCTTCTAATTCCAGTTGCTTTCTATAGACCAATTTGTGGGAGAAGCAGGATAAGACCTCACCACAAATGTGGAAGTTGAATGAAATCTGTCTACCCTGGCTCTAGCAAAATGGGGGCTGGGGTTGGGAAGAGAGGTGGTGAGAAGCAACAGACCCAGCGGTGCTGGTGGGGAACAGGTTTTACAACATGAGCTCTGCCATAGCTGGAAGAGCCTGCAATGTTGACGTTGAAAAACAAATTTGCTTGTCATCAACACACACACACACACACACACACACACACACACACACATCAATTTCATGTCTCCCCGCCTGTTTTCCTGTTTCCTCCGCTCAGAACGGCTTTCCTCCTATCCTCCCACACCCTCAACCATAATTCCTCCTCATACTTAATTCTCAAATGACATGTCTCCTCCTCCGGGAAGCTCTCCCTGACGCCCCCACTGTGTTATTTGCCATACTCTGTGCGTGGAGGTGTGTCTAGCACTGTTTGTTTACGTGTCTGTCTCCGTGTCTCCCCTGCAGGCTGTCAGCTCTTTGAGAGCAGAAGCCTAATGCCCAGCCGCAGGCCCACACCGGGAAGACGGTGGGGAGGGGAAGGACCGCGGTGGAGAGCCCCAGCCAGGGAGCCGGGCACAGTCCAGCCGGGACCATTTCGAGGCGCGCGCGGGGAGCTCAGGGCCACCCAGCCAAGCGCCAAATACACAGCATCTCTGAAGACGCCGGTGGCCGGTGGCGGATGGGCCCCCCACGAGGCGCTCCCAACCAAACGGCTGGAGACTAGGGGGAGGCCCTGTAGGCATCGTACTCTCTGTGGTCGTCCTCCCCTTGCGCGGGGTAGGGGGCCTCCCCACGCCCACTCCGTCTCCGCCGCCCGAGTCCCCACGGCCGCCACCTCTGACCTCCGCGCCGCAGAATCTCTCCGATTTACAACGGCCCAGGGCAGAGCCGGGGGCCAGGGAATGGGAAGGAGAAGGCGCCAAGACGCCGAGGAGAAACAGGCTGCCCCTCACCCCACCCTCGCGCCCTCCTAGGCGGGAAGAAATTGAGCCTCGAGAGAGGCCCTTCAGGGAACAGGAGTCCCAAAGGCCCGGGAGCCTCGGGGGGCCGCAGTCTCCGCGTCCCCCTCCCTCCTTCCCTCCTCTGCGCCTCCCTACCTGGCTGGCTTTGTGGAACTGCTTCTTCAGCCCGGCCACCGACATCGCGACTGCGACCGGCCCCGGCGGCGGGGTGGTCTTGAAGGCTCGCGGCCGGCCAGCGCTGGCCGCGACACGGTCGGGGGAGCGGGAAGCCCGGGGGTCCCCGCGCGGCTGGGCTCCGCCGAGCCCGCCTCCCACGGCCACGGCCACAGCCACAGCCGCTGTCACACTCGCACACACGCGCGCACGCCGATGGCAACACTGCGTTCCAAAGCCCCTGCACAGCCCATTGGCCAAGCCGCGGCGATATGCAAATGAAGCCGTTGGGGCCGCCCACGCTTCATTGTTGCGTGGAGACCTGGGCGACTGGAGCAGCGCAGAAGACCGGCTTGGGAAGCTGGGCGTGGGGATGTCCTGGGGATCGGGGGAGCACAGCCGCACAGTGCTTCTTGCTGGGCGCGGGACGGTATAGGTCTAGCTCTGAGATTGTCATGGGTACCGGGAGAGAGATCAGTTCTCTCTGCTTCTGGGTCTTGGTGCGAAACTGGCTTTGGCTCACAGGCAACATCGCCTCCCTCCGGCGCATTTTCGCTAGGTGTATGTTTAAGAAAGGAAGGCTCCGAAATGCGCCTAGGGAGGGAGAAATGCAACTGGATGGGGGACCTGTGGTAGGAGGAAGCGGTCTGTGGGTGGTGGGCTTTCTTCTCTCTCCGCGCGGTGCTCTGGGTGCAATCTGCTCAGATGATTTTGGTCTTCTGGGAGCCGTAGAGTTACGGAGTAATTTTCTAATAAATACGGTGCTAGCCCACTTGGTGCTCTGAGCCCACTGTCAACTGCACTAAAAGCAACTATCTCCAAGGTGCCGTAAACAGCTCATTGCAAATCCGGGGGAGTCCACCAGACCAGGGACCCAGCTCCCTCGGTAATCCCTACCAACTGTGTCAGTTACAGTCCATTTGCACAGGATCCAGAGCTCGGCGCACTCACAGCCAAGCCCAGCCAGGGACCTGGAGCATTGCGTTGACCTCGTGTCAGAGCTGTCCCCAGTAGGTACAGCATCTTCGCTGAATCTGGCTTCCAAAGGTCCCGAGGATTGCCAAGACCTAGAACATACATTTGACAACGCTTCACACTGAAAAACAAAAACATTTCCCACCTTCAGTCTCTTTTTGGGCCCTTACCAGGTCCCATCTGGGGTGACCAGCAGTCCTGTCTGCCCTGGACACTTCGGGTATATGCCTGTGCCCTGGTGTCCACCTGCCATAACATTTCTCCAGGACAAAAGTCATGCAGTTCCTACCCTAGCCGTTAGCTCCCAGTGCCCAGCTAGTCCTAACCCTGACTTCATCCTAGTGAGAACTGGGCAAGTGAGTACACACCTCTCTGGGCCTTGGTTTCCTCACTTCCATTTGGAGCATGTAGACTGGTATAAACAGTGTTCTTCCTCTGATACTGGGGAAAAAATGCTTGAACTTAGTGGAGGTCCTGGGATAAGGACAGCCAGTCAGAGAGTTAATGAGCATGACTTGGGTGAGTGCTGTGGGCTTACCTGCCTGACACCAGCCACTGATAAATAACTAAAAAGTGTGAGGGTGGTGACAGCTGGGTCAGAATGGCAGAGCAAGATGACCTGTCCACACAACAGTCCAAACGCCTCTCAACAGTAGGCTGCACTGCAGGCCAACCACTATGTAAGGCAGAAAGCCAGCTGCATCTGGAGTCCAGGACTGGTAGGTTTCTCTTGTCCTGGGCTATTCAGGGCTGCTCAGCGTCTTCTTTCTGCATGCTCCAGAGGGGTTTAAATAGCACCGGTTTTACGGTGCCTCCCCCTAGACCAATCTGGCTCTGTGCCCTTTGGGAGGGGGGTGCTTTTTTTTAAATAGCTTATTGGCATTTCCTCCACAGTCGTTAGTACATTGAAGTTTCCCACTTCAGTTAATTTTGGTAATTTATCTCCTTCATTAATCAAGTATAGAGTTGCAGATCATACTTTTTAAACTTCAGAATCTTTCATATACATTTTCTCCTTTGTAAAAGATTTTGTGATTTGTCTTAATTTTTGCAGTGAATAGATTCATTGGAGGTTTGCTGATTTTATTGGTCTTTCAAAATATTTTTGAATGTACTCAATCATTGCTATAGAATTTTCTCTCTCATTGATTTTTCTTTCATTATTCTTATACATTCCTTCCTTCAGTGTTGTTCAGAAGACTAGTGAGAGTTTGAAGGTTTTAACAATAGAAACTGACTCTAGCTAATGTACGCTGGAAAATAATGTATTGGAGAAGGATGTCAGGCAGCCCAGAGATTCACAGGAGGGGTGTACGGAACAAGGTGGAGGGGATGAGCAGCAAGTAGGAATCTGAGCACTGAGATCCACAGGGTGTCCAGGAACAGCTTTATTGGGATGCGCTGGCTCTGTCACTGAACACTGGCCATGGCTACCAGAATATGAAGGCTGCCCTTTCAGGCAGTCACTGCAGCTGCAAAGTAGCAGGGGCAGCATCTGATTGGTGGATTCACTCCATGGCAGATTTCCGTACTATAGGAAGAAGCTTCAGAGGTTAGGCAGCCAAATTTTATGTGTATATAATATATACATTCTTTAATATATATCATATGCTAGAGAACATAGATATTAGAGAATATATATAAAAATATTATATGTGAGCAACAACAAATGCCCATTAAAGTGTATTTGGGTATCCTTAATCTCTTATGTCTTTTATTTATTTTTTCAAAACTATAAATTTTCCTCCTGAGTATGGCTTTGGTTTCATACCTTGTTTTCATGAATAATATGGATCTCCTACTTTCTAATTACACGCCTGTAGTCATTACAGTTTTGAGTTCCTCTTTGATCCAAATGTTATTCAGGACAATTTTTTAAAAAGCTTTTCTAGGCCGGGCATGGTGGCTCACGCCTGCAATTTCCAGCTCTTTGGGAGGCGGATCACCAGGTCAGGAGATCGAGACCATCCTGGCTAACACAGTGAAACCCCGTCTCTACTAAAAAATACAAAAAAATAGCCAGGCGTGGTGGCAGGCACCTGTAGTCCCAGCTACTTGGGCGGCTGAGGCAGGAGAATGGTGTGAACCTGGGAGGCGGAGCTTGCAGTGAGCCGAGATCGCACCACTGCACTCCAGCCTGGGCGACAGAGTGAGACACGGTCTCAAAATAAAAAAAATACAAAAATTAGCTGGGCATGGTGGTGCACACGTGTAGTCCCAGCTACTCGGGAGGCTGAGGCAGGAGAATCGCTTGAACCCAGGAGGTGGAGGTTGCAGTGAGCCGAGATCATGCCACTGCACTCTAGCCTGGGCGACAGAGTGAGACTCTGTCTAAAAGCAAACAAACAAACAAAAAAACCAAAAAACCTTTTCTAGGTGGTTTGATTTTTTATAATTTATTCTATGTTAAATTCTAGACTTGTGATACTATTGTTAAATAACATGTCTTGAAAAGGTTTTTTTAAAACATAGCCTGTTGTTTCATTGTAAACACATATCATAGGGGTTGGAAATACTGTTCATTTTCCATTTCAAACGTACAGATTTTTAGTTCATCTGTAACAGGAGTGTGTATTCTACACAGCTTCTAGCTCAGAGGAAGATTTCCAAGTCATGCTAGCTGGAGCCCCCTTGGCCAGCTCAAGGCTTTCCCCTTCACATCACCATCACCCTTCAATCACCAAGGGCCCACAGCTCCTCTGTTTACGGAAAGGGTGTACAAGTGTACACAAGTATCCTAGACTGTTTGACAGATTTGTCTACATATGGAATGAAACTGATGGGGACTGGGAAGTGTCCTGAGGCACAGACACACATCCCTATGAACTGAAGGAATTTTGGGCATTTGGTGATCTTCACAAGTCAATGACAAGAAGGACACTGTGGTTGTCTCTGGCACTCTGCCAGATGGCCCATAATCTGGCAGAGGTTTGAGTGTTCTCTTATGCTCTTTTTCTTTTTTTCTTTTCTTTTTTTTTTGGAGATGGAGTCTCGCTCTGTCGCCCAGGCTGGAGTGAGGTGGCGCAAACTTGGCTCACTGTAACCTCCACCTCCTGGGTTCAGGTTATTCTCCTGTCTCAGCCTCCCAAGTAGTTGAGACTACAGGTACACGCCACCATGCCCAGCTAATTTTTTTGTATTTTGGTAGAGACCGGGTTTTCCTGAGCTGAGGCAATCAGCCCACCTCAGCCTCCCAAAGTGCTGGAATTACTGGCGTGAGCCACTGCTCCCAGCCTATGCTCTTTTTCTTGTGGCCTTTGACTCACCTCCTTTCTCTTTTCTGGTCCACAGAGTGTTATGCTAGTACACATTGACATTCATCTGTCTTATGCCCAGGCCAGCTTTTGAGTCTAATGAATATTTGCATTCTGTAGCGAGTGACTTATATCTATCTAGGGGGCAGGGTCGGGGGGGCAGAAGAATTCTGGGTAGGAGTTAGAAAGGGAGGGAAGCATGCTTATTAATGTTCAAAATATCCCATCATATATCTCATAAATCAGGTCTGAGCATGTTCAAACGCTCTGTGTTCCAATATTTTTCTACTTTATTTGTCAAAGATAGGTACGATATTCTTCTCTACAATCTCTTGCTACAATTGTGATTATGTCTGTTGCATCTTATATTTGGGACTTTTGCTCTAAACATTTCAGTGCTATGGTATTCTACCTATGGGTATTTATTACTGTCATATTTTCCTTGTCAATTTTTTCTTTTATCTGTAGAAAAAAACATATTTTCTCCTACTTACAGCTTTTTGCCTTCTGTTTTACTTTGCCACATACCCATATTTGTATCCTTACTTTTTGTGTATATGTGCTTATGTCTTAATTGGTGCTTTACTTTTCATTTTGTTGTAGACACATGCTCTTATAAACAGAATAAAATTTAATTTTGTTTCTGGACCAAAATATGTCTTTGCCTTTTCCTAGAGAGATTTAAGCATTTATATTTATTACAAAAAGAAAAATATTGTCAGCTGGGTGCGGTGGCTCAAGCCTGTAATCCCAGCACTTTGTGGAGGTCAAGACGGGTGGATCACGAGGTCAGGAGATCGAGGCCATCCTGGCTAACACGGTGAAACCCCGTCTCTACTAAAAATACAAAAAACTAGCCGAGCGAGGTGGCGGGCGCCTGTAGTCCCAGCTACTCGGGAGTCTGAAGCAGGAGAATGGTGTAAACCCGGGAGGGGGAGCTTGCAGTGAGCTGAGATCCCACTACTGCACTCCAGCCTGGGCGACAGAGCAAGACTCTGTCTCAAAAAAAAAAAAAAAAAAGAGGAAAAATATTGTCGTTGTGTGGTATGTTATTATTTTCTTCTACATAGTTCCTTTTGCGTTTTTTTTGGCGGGGGTAGTTTGTTGTTGTTGTTGTTGTTTTGAGACAGGGAGACAGGATCTTGCTCTGTTACCCAGGCTCTGGAGTGCAATGGTACAATCATGGCTCACTGCAGCCGCAACCTGGGCTCATGTGATCCTCCCACCTCTCCCTCCCAAGTAGCTGGGACTACAGGCACATGCCACCACACTAAGCTAATTTTTAAATTTTTTGTACAATGGGGTCTCACTATGTTGCCCAGGCTGGTCTCAAACTCCTGGGCCCAAGTGATTCTCCTGCCTTGGCCTCCCAAAATGTTGGGATTATAGGCATAAGCCATCATGCCCAGCCATAGTTCTTTCTTCTGTGATTATTATCTATCTATTACTCAGATTTTCTTTGCTTTTTCTTCCTCTTTGCTTTTGGAAATTGTTCATCTAATTTTTACTCAATGAGTGATTACCACTGACCTAAAATATATTTGAATTTATATTCTCTATCAGCATCAATAATTAAACACTTTATGGAAGCCACAGCATGACCAGAATGAGCCATGGTCAGGGCACATCCACTAGGGCCACCACATCACCTCCTTCTACTCAGGCCGCCTCCTGCTCCATATGAGAACCCTCAGGCAGAGACCAGAATGGGCCCGGTACCTTTTGTCTGAAACAGCAAATGAACCAGGAGGAGACTAGGGTGCAGAGTGTTGGTTTGAAGACACGAGGGCAAAGATGGAGTGAAGACAATTTAAAAACAAGTTTTGAGATAAAAGAATTGTGAAATTGTTTTAAATTCAAAATATTTTCATAAGTATATATTTTCTATTATACGATAACATTTAAAGAAAATTTGGAAATTATCAAAAGTAAAAGGATGGAAAACTACCTTTGGAATCATATCTGAAGCAATCACTCTTAATATTTTGGTATATTTTTCTTGTAGAGATTCTTCTTGTGCAAAATTTAAGCATAACAGTGTCATGACTATGCATACTATATTTGCTTTGCTCTTTTAGTTAACTGAGCATTTCCTATATTGTCTGGTCTTCACACACAACATTTTAATGACCACTTAAACCAATGTAGATATATCAAATTATAATTGTTTATTTTCCATTAATACACAGTTAAAGGTTCCCACCCCCCATATTTTTCATGGTTTAAATAATGCCATATTAAACATCTTTTTCCATATTAAAGTTTTCTTTCTATATTTAGGAATGGATTTTCCTCAGAATGGACTCCACTCTGAGATGTAAAATCAGTGCATCAAAGAATTTGAACAATCCTAAATACTATATATATATATATAATGCAGTTTTCATTGCTCCCATGATACATAGTCATTAGAGAAGCATCTTGTAAAAAAAAAAAAAAAAAAGGCAGGGGGAGGAGAAAGGAGGCAAAGAAACATGGATATGGGATTTGTGTCTTCTATTTGCCTGAATTGAATTTAATGTCATTAAAAAACTCATTGGCCAAGTGCAATGGCTCACACCTGTAATCCCAGTGTACTTTTGGAAGCCAACGTGGGTGGATCACTTGAGGCCAGGAGTTGGAGACTAGCCTGGGCGACATGGCGAAACCCCATCTCTACCCAAAATACAAAAAAATTAGTCGGGCGTGGTAGTGCACACCTGTAGTCCCAGCTACTCAGAGGCTGAGGTGGGAGAATCACTTGAACCTGGGAGGCGGAGGTTGCAGTGAGCTGAGATTGCGCCACTGCATTCCTGCCTGGGCGACGAAGTGAGACCTGTCTCAAAAAAAAAAAAAACAAAACACAAAAAACAAACAAACAAACAAAAACAACAAAAACTCATCAACATGTAGCCTAATACAAGCTCCAGATTGCAGTGCCTGGCAGACCTCGGAGAGCCAAGTTCAAATACTGAACTGATGTCTTCTATTAACCTTAAAATGTTAGGTTAACCATGACCTCTCTACTTCTAGCTTTCTCTCCCTCTTTTTTTTTTCCTGAAAAAAAAAAGAAAAAAATCTCTCACCCAGACTTTCTTCTCAGGAGGCCTCCTGGCTTACTTGTGCATGAAAGGGTGGGTCTTTGGCTCACTAACTGCGTAACAGTTGTGCAGTGTGCCAAGTATTTAGATAAACCAGATCTAGAAGCATTATTTCTCTCAGTTGAATTCCCTTACATACCTGGCTGCAGCAGAAAGCTGAAAGCACAGATACCCTTTTTGCTTTCCTTGTAACTTCATAAGTGGGTTTTTTTTTTTTTTTTTTCCACATCTGGGAAAGATGTGTGCCCACCGATGAGGTAACAGCAGACATGATGAATCCCAGATGTTGAACATGGCAATTTGCCTTGAACTCACAAGATCACAACTGGGAGCAAATGTATAGATTTTCTTTGCTTATTGTTTTACATGAAGCTGAGGGAAAATCAATTGACTGTTAAGAAAAGGCCAGAAAGACTTTTCATTTTAAAATGTAGAGGAAAAATCTAAAGTATTTTATTTGTTTAAAATGAGGATGGGGCAGGGTGTAGAGGCTCACGCCTGTAGTCCTAGCACTTTGGGAGGCCGAGGCAGGCCAATCACTTGGGGCCAGGAGTTCGTGATCACCCTGGCCAAATAGCAAGACCCTGTCCCTACTCAAAAATACAATTAGTTGGGTGAGGGCGGGCGGGGTGGCTCACGCCTGTAATCCCAGCGCTTTGGGAGGCCAAGGCGGGCGGTTCACGAGGTCAGGAGATTGAGACCATCCTGGCTAACAAGGTGAAACCCTGTCTCTACTAAAATACAAAATTAGCCAGGCGTGATGGCGGGCGCCTGTCGTCCCAGCTACTTGGGAGGCTGAGGCAGGAGAATGGCGTGAACCTGGGAGGCGGAACTTGCAGTGAGCCGAGATCGCGCCACTGCACTCCAACCTGGGCGACAGAGCGAGACTCCGTCTCAACAAAAAAAACAAAAAAAAAAACCAAAAAAATTAGTTGGGTGTGGTGGCACTTGGCGGTAATCCTAGCTTCTTGGGACGCTGAGGCACGAGAATCACTTGAACCCGGGGCAGAGGTTGCAGTGAGCCAAAGTAGCACCATTGCACTCCAGCCTGGGTGACAGAGCGAGACTCTGTCTCAAAAAAAAAAAAAAAAAAAAAAAAAAAAGGATGAGGTAAAGGGCACACTGCACAACTGCTATGCATCTCAATAGTAAAGGCAAAAGGGAATTAATGCATATCACAGTTATCTACAATACTTGACTCTGCTTTTCCGGAACCTATAAACAAACATTCAATTAGAATTCTGGGTCATGCTGTAATTCCAATTAGCCTTTGTCAGTTACATAGGTGCCGTTTTACATTTCCATATTTTACCCCAGAGGATTTATTTTTCACTTCTAATAAAGAGATGCATAAAGTTTGTGTTGGGGATGAGGAATTAGCCGAGCGACGCAGATGGCCTTCATAAACCCCTGCTGCCACCTTGTGGTGTTGCTGAGAAGCGACAGAGGTAAGCCTTTCTGAACCCTGAGTCTATAGTGGTTAGTTTCATGTCATTTACTTCTACCTTTTAAAAAAGCACACTAGCATCTTGAGTCTTGACACAACAGCTCATTTTAATGGTGTGGTGTGCAAAAACGTTGCCACAGAAATTTTCAGTTCTTACTGGAAGAATCTCAAGAAGGGCTGTCCCATCCCTATGGCATTAGCCAGATAGGTAGAAGAACACATAGAAAATGGTGTCATGCTACCAGAGGAAGAATTTCGAGAAAAAGGAAGTGACCACTAGAGTCAATTGTTACAACAGCAGCCCCTGGTATAGTGACGTGGCTCACACCTGTAATCCCAGCACTTTGGGAGGCCAAGGCAAGAGGATCGCTTGAGCCCAGGAGTTCAAGGCAGCAGTGAGCTATTATTGCACTCCAGCCTGGGCAATGGAGAGAGACTCTATCTCTAAAAATCAACAAAAACAACAAAAAGCACACAATGCCGTCATTTTCTATCTATTCCTTCTATTCACTTTATTCCCTTCCATAGCACTTTATCTACCTGATATTTTAGTATATATATGTATACATATACACATACATATATATATATATTTTTTAGATTGTCATTTATGTCCCACTACCAGAGTGAGTGAAAGCACTGTTAAGCAGCACTGCCCAATAGAACTTTCTATGATGATGGAAATGTTCTCTATCTTTGCTGTCCAATACTGGCAACCACTACCCAACTGTGGCTATCAATCGCTGAAAAGTTGATAATGGAGGCTTTCCATTTTTAATTTAATTTTAATTAATTAAAATTTAAATAGCCACACGTGGCTAGTGCTACTGTGTTGGACAACGCAGTTTTAGAAGGGCAAGGGAATTAATCTGCTTTATTTACTGCAGCCTCCCAATACCAGAGAATAGCTGGAGTCCTAGAGCTGCTCAATAAACATAAATATTTAGTTAATGAATAAGTAACTAACCACGAATAGAGCAAATGAGCACCTAAAGTAATGTATCAGATTTAACATGAAGTTGAGGGTGATGATTAAAGAAGAGTAGTGGTAAAAGTAGGTGGTGTTGAAGGGCAAGAAAATGTGAGAGGTCATGTTGTGCATTCAGGGTGATGTGAGCAGTGGTCCTGCTAGTACTGACCTCCATGGAATGGTGTGTTTGCTCTGCAACCAGAGGTTGCACTAACAGCTGGGAATCCTGCCATGATGGTCAGCAGGGGAGGGAGCACAGGAAATAGGGTCTTCTCATGGGAACATCTGGCTAGGTGTCCACAGCAGCTGTCACGAAAGACAGGAAGTTCCCATCTAATGTGGCCTTGTCCCTGATCTTGTGGGAGCCCTGGCCCCTTAAGAGCACTATGAGATTGATAACAATGTCCTCACAGGTGTTGTAGGACCCAAGGAAGTTCTGTTAAATGCACGAGACATTTAATTAGTAGCATTATTACCTATGGCTTGATCCTTCTCTGGTCACTGGTCAGGGTTGCATAGAAATCTGCGGCCTTCATTGGCCATGGGAGATTGTTGCCCTAGATCCCAAAAGTCCAAGCTTGCTAAACTCCTCTACCTGTCTACTCCAGGCACCAACTGGGACTAATGCTTTAACTGTGCCCATTGTCCCCATTTCCCTTTGAGAAAAAATGTCAAATTCTTTTTATAAAATACGCTAAATGAATTCATTGAAGACACCAATCATTAAGACTCAGAGGCAATAGATATGGAATTGTATTTTACTAAATTATTCTAAGAAAATCCAGAAAGAATGACACATTTAATTTTAAGGCCAAAATGCTTGCTGGGCTACTAAAAAGTGTGCCTTTTCCACCCATTTTTCTATGAGTCATAGAAAAAATAAATAAATCCCCAGATTGACTTTGCATTTCTCTTTTCAACTGTCCTTGTGAAAAGAAACTGTGGTTCTCTTTTAGTGTAAGATGCTGCTGCATTTGCAAAGGTAGCAGCAATGTACTTAGCATCTGGTATTTCAAGAATCTCCCCCTTGTGCTATGTGTGCCTCTAATCATACAAGAAAAGTTTGGAAGGTGTCTATCCCTGGATTGATTTGTGTTTTAGTTAGTCTATTGCTGTTAGGATTATGGTCTATAGGGGGCAGCGAGGGACCTGAAAGTGAAACAGTGGAGCTTTAAAATGCACACTGTCCAGGGTGATTCCATCGCTCTCTAAAGCAGTGCTTTACAATCTTTAATGTGCAGGTGGATTCCCTGGGGCACTGGTTAGAATGCAGGTTGTGATTCCCTGGGTCTGCACGAGGGCCCAAGACCTGAGCCTCTGCATTTCTACCAAACTCCAAGGTGATGACAGTGCTGCTGGCCCGAGACCACAGTTAGTAGCAAGGTTGTACGTGACAAGTCCCCATCAGTCTCACAGAAACCCAGGATGCAGCTTTTCTACTTAACACACCTTCGTTACGTGAATAGTGAACATGCACAGCCAACAGCTCCTGAGTTCGATAAACTGACTGGATGGAAAACAGTTGAGTACCAGATATGTCTTTCCCTTGGCCATGAGGATGGCATTTTCTCTCTTCTGGGTTAGCATCTCTGCTGGCAAACTTCAGAGGCTGATACCATCATCACTCTGTCACTGGTGAATATAAAATTCTGAGCCTGATTTTGCCAGATTTTTTCCAAGGAATAGAATATGCCCCAACCCATGAAGCACAGAACTAGTGGCCTGCAGCCACCTTCCACAGCCCAGGCCATAGGAGGCCCCTGGATGTGCGAGGGGAAAGAATTCACAGTGTGCACAGAACATGCCAGGTCCACGGTGCACTCTCATGGCCACTCTTTGAGATATGCGTGACCAAGTCAGGGATGAGGAGACAGAGCTCAGAAAGATGAAATGTTACGCAACAAAATGTGATTGACCTGTCTCACAGGCTGTGGCTACAGAAGCCCGTACATTGACCTGGAGAGAACAAGGACCTGGGTGCACTTGATTATTCCTTGCTCTAAAGCACACTAGATTTCATTCATTGGTTCATTTATTTGACACACATTTATTAAGCGCCTAAAAGTGTCTGGCCTTGTGCTGGGAGCCAAGTCAGTAGAGATGAAGGTTTTTATTCTATAGAAGCTCACATTTGAAACACATGGGCAGGTTTCCATAAAGTGTCCCATGTGGTCTTAGGAAAAGCAAGAGTCTAGAGAAGTGGCTGGAGTCTAGTGAGTCCCTGCCTCTGACTCCTTCAAGTGCTTTTCCCTGACCAGAGAAATGCAAGACTATTCATTTGGTATTACATGGTGTGTATTTGGAGACTGGATTACTTTGTGCCTTAATGTGATCTTTATTTCACTGTAGTGATAGATGGCTTTATTCTCCTCCCTACCAGACCCTGAGCTGGAAAATCTGGCCTAGTAAACCTGTGTTAGACCCACTGGCACTGTCCCATCCTTGTGGCTTTGCCTGACTCCTGACCCTTTCCTACCCACTCCCACTGGGGAAGGAGAACCAGTGCAGGTGAAGTGATGGAGGACTTTCAGGGTGCCGACGCACACACTCCACACCCAGCCTCCTCGTGCTCTGCCAGCTCACTTTGATCAAGCTTCTGGAAGACGAAGTTTACCTTGCCTGCTTCTGTACACACACACACCCCTAGCTAGTACAGAACCTGACAAACTCTGCCCACACACAAAACAATTTTTGAGAAGCCATTGAATGACTTAAACCATGGGTTTGCAGAACAGGAAGGGACTGACTTTAAAGTTCATTTCGTTTTAGGGAAAACTGATGTAAGCTGTATGAAATCAGGATACTGTTTACCCTTAGGAGAGGCAGTCGTGACAGGAACGGGTCAGGATGAAGCCGTGGGTGCTGCTAATATTTGAGTTCTCAGTCTGTGTGCACACGAGGGTTAATTTTGTGTAAGTCCATTGTGTCCTATTCTTAAAATATGTGCGCTTTTCTATATGCGTGAAGAAACTACATTAAGTTCATAGCTTTTGACTACATCTAGCAGCAAGTTTTAAAAGAGGAATTAAATAATAATGCTTAAATCAATGACAATGCACAAATGCCCTGAATTTTCTCCTTTGCAGGTCCATCACTTCTGTTTAAAAACAAAACAAATCACCAATCACCTAATCCTGGCCACCCCTGTGCAATACATTTAAGGCTCAAAACTTCAAAAACAACCCGTCCTCTCCTGTTTTCCATTCTGCTTTTGCCCTTCCCCCGACTGACACTTGTTGGATGACCTCACCTGATTTCTATATAGAAAATTGTGTCCAGCTGGTGTTAGTTCTCTCCAGCCCTCTCATCTCCACTTGAATGTGATCCTGGGAATGAGTGTTTTCCTCTGATACTTCCTTCTGATTGTGAGGAAAGGGACCCCCATCTCATCTTCTCTCTGCAGCTCACTTCCAGGAAAGTTTGGCCCTCACACCTCCCCCTATGAGGGGAGCATGCCCACCCTAAGGCAACAAATGCTGAATGTTCCAAACGTGGCCCCAACTCATTTTCCAAGTTCTTCAATTTCAGGAAAATAATTTGAGACTCTTCTCTACCTTTGAAGGACATTGGTAGGGTTCTTCCCTGGGATTTGTGAGTTTATCTTTTATATAATCTTGACCCTTTGATTTTTGTCTTACATTTTCTTGATTTCCCAATATGGGGTCTAATTTTAAGTGGCTCTGGAAGTTTGGATGTTCAGGCTCTTGCAAATAATTTGATTGAATGGACTGAAACACTCGAGTTTCCCTGAATACCTGAAACTTCTTAACTCTCTAAACTGAGTACTTTGGCTATGCAGTCTCAGAGTCCAAGGTCCAGCTCTTGTTTTTCTGTTCTTCACAAGACCCAGATACAGTGCGTAGGAGAGAAGTACTAGGTGCCACCCGATCTGGGTCCCAACTTGCTGGAGGGCCCTGGAGAAGCTGTTTGTGTAAAAGCCAAAGCATCGATTCCCTTAATGACACATTTTTCTAAAATTTACAGTTGTATGATCTAGTTCACATATGACATAAGATTCCCACAGGCACTTAACCTAGGGAGTGAAGTGTAATTGTGCTTCCTTGAGTAGGCACCTTGTTCAGTGCACAACCCACGCTTTTGGAGATTTTGGGTAACTTTTGATCATATCAATGACTATTTTTTAGCCAATCCTTCTAAGGGTACTTCAAATTTATTTTCATGTCTCTAGTACATATTTAACAAATTCCTAGAATTTATATCCAATATATCAGACGTATCTCTTTAAAGTGTCTTATTTCCACTTTGCTGCCTGAAAATTGATTTTATAGAACTTGATACACCATAGAAAACTATTAAGCAAATTGTGGCATACAGAGGGTTTATACCAAATTAATGAGGCCTGCGCAGATAGAATGAAAAGAGGCAAGAGCTATAACATAAGTTCATTAGCTCCTTTGCACTTTTATTTACTTATTTGTGTACCTTTAAAACCAAATAATTAAGGATCATAAAATTATAATTGATACATCCAACATTATTTACTTAAATTTAAAAAATATTTTTGTAATTTTTTTCCCTCCTCTATTTTCTTCCTAGAGCCCACCCCCTCTAGGCTAAGATAATTGAACAAGATGCTCATAATATTACCCAAGTCTTAGAAGAAGATAGACACTTTTCAGGATAATAAAACACAGGAGATATGCCAACAGCACAAGATATCTGATATATTTTTTAGGTAATCCACCTGGAGACCAGATGACCATAATGGCCTTTTTCCATCCCACCTGCAGGATCTGAGGCTCCCTTTACCCTGTCTCCAGCAGTGGGTCTGGACAAAACAGGAAAACCCACTCCAAAGGGCTAATCCACAGATTGACAATGCACAGCCAGGGCCAGGGCCCAGGGAAAAGATGAGGGGTAAAAGGGCTGAGAGCAAGAGATGGAACGGGAGAGATCCTAGGGCATCTCTTTCTGCCTCTGCCCTGACAGAGTCATTATGGACTGTGGGCACATGTGGAAGAGATACTGAGGAGACAGAGAAATATGATTGACTATAAAGGATGCCCCCAAACTTGGAATAAGGCCTACTACTCAGAAATGGTACATGGGGATAAGCTGTGTAGACTAATCCTTAACCACTCCTTTTACCCCAAATATAATCATGACAAAACAACATTTCGGTTAACAATGGACCACATATGCAATGGTGGTCCCATAAGATTTTAATACTGTTTTTGTTTCTTTGCTGCTTGTTTGTTTTTAGAGACAAGTCTCACTCTGTTACTCAGGCTGGAATGCAGTGATGTGATCACAGCTCGCTGCAGCCTCCAACTCCTAGCCTGCAGCGATCTGCCCACCTTACCTCCCAATAAGTAGCTAGGATTACAGGTGCAAGCCACCACACTCAGATAAGTTTTTAAAACATTTTTGCAGAGATGGGGTTTCACTATGTTGCCCAGGCTGGTCTCAAACTCCTGGCCTCAAACGATCCTCCTCCCTCGCCTCCCAAAGCCCTGGGATTATAGGTATAAGATACTGCACCAGGCCTAATACTGTATTTTTACTGTACCTTATTTGTGTTTAGATACACGAATACTTACCATTGTGTTATAATTGCCTACAGTATTCAACATGCTTGTACAGGTCTGTAGCCTAGGAACAATGGGCCACACTATATAGGCTAGGTGTATAGTAGACTAGACCATTTAGGTTTGTACACGCATACCCTCATCATCACCTCATGATGCATTTCTCAGAACCTCATTGTTAATTAAGCATGACTTTAGACCGATTCTTTTTTTTTTTTTTTTTTTTTTT
>NW_016805765.1:167636-190525 GCF_001698545.2 Rhinopithecus bieti
CGTCTCGGCCTCCCAAAGTGCTGGGATTACAGGCTTGAGCCACCGCGCCCGGCCGACTTTAGACCGATTCTATCACTTGAACAATGAAGTTAAGAATTGAGGCCGGGCGCGGTGGCTCAAGCCTGTAATCCCAGCACTTTGGGAGGCCAAGACGGGCGGATCACGAGGTCAGGAGATCGAGACCATCCTGGCTAACATGGTGAAACCCCGTCTCTACTAAAAAATACAAAAAACTAGCCAGGCGAGGTGGCGGGCGCCTGTAGTCCCAGCTACTCGGCAGGCTGAGGCAGGAGAATGGCGTGAACCCGGGAGCTTGCAGTGAGCTGAGATCCGGCCACTGCACTCCAGTCCGGGCGACAGAGCGAGACTCCACCTCAAAAAAAAAAAAAAAAAAAGAATTGATTGAAGGAGGTTTTTCACTTAACCAAGGCAGATGGAACACCGTGTTTATTGCCACCTCTTCCCAAAACCTCATAGAAGGACACTAAAGGAATAAGAAGAATGAGAGAGATGACAGACTAGAGATGTCAATCAAATTTGGGAAAATGTAAAGCAGTTGTGTGAATGGTACCGACTCAGCTGTGAAAGCAGAAATCTGACTGCCTGCAGGGGAAGTGAAACTGGTAAAAAGAAACCGACTCCCAGCCCAGAAGCCTGGGAAGTTTCAGGAATTGAGACACAAGCACTTGCAAAGCAAAAGGACAGGACGGGTTAAGCAGTGCGAGTGAGTCCCTAAAAGCAGAACTCACTCCAGGAGGGCTGTCTGTAAGGGGAAACCAGGAAACTCGGATGTTACTTGAGTGTGTGTGACAGCATCAGAAATGTGTAAGACTTTTTTCAGAATGTTTGGGGCTGAATCAGTGATAATTAATGTCTATAAAACTCAGTAAATAAAAAGTAAGACAATTATTTAAAATGGTGTAAGTTAAATAAAATCATAATACATGCTCTAGCTATGAACAGTATTTTCATAATCATAATGACAACACAAAATCTTCACTTGACAAAAAAAAAAAAATGTGATATAGGCTGGGAGCAGTGGCTCATGCCTGTAATCACAGCACTTTGGGAGGCCAAGGTGGGCAGATCACCTGAGGTCAGAAGTTCTAGACCAGCCTGGCCAACATGGTGAAACCCCGTCTCTACTAAAAATACAAAAAGTTAGCCAGGCGTGGTGGCAGGCACCTGTAGTCCCAGCTACTCAAGAGGATGAGGCAGGAGATTCACTTGAACTCAGGAGGTGTAGGTTGCAGTGAGCCGAGATAGCACCACAGCACTCCAGTGTGGGTGACAGAGTGAGCCTCCATCTCAAAAAAAAAGTGATATAACTTCATTGGGAGGATGGGGAGAGGGAATGTATGGTGGTTTAGAAAGCATAATAGAATTCCAATCATAAAGTCAATAGATGATTTCTAAAATTTCAAAAATCATAAGCAGTAGTATAAACATGTTGTACAGAAATATTAAGATTTGAAAAAGAGAGACAGAAGAAAACTTAGAAGAGTTTAAAGCATTTCTTCTGAGTGGTGAAGATGGGAAGCAGAAACTGAGGTTCCAGGAGACTAGAGTAGAGGACTACCTACTTTCCTATAAGTCACTCAGTATCATTTGTCTTTTAAAATTATGCACATATATTGCTTTGGTCAGAATTAAATTACTTTTTAAAAGGGAATTCGTTAGACTTTTGTTTAATTAAGTGTGTGTGCACATGCATGTGTGTTTTTGGTTGAGAAAGAATTAGACCACCACTTTGCTGCTCCTAATCACCAGCAGATGTGTGGAGTTCTTCATGGTATAAGAGGAGGATTGGAAGAGACCACAACATGTGACCAACCTAGCAGTGGACCAGTAAGACTAATTTGGTCTGCTGGCTACTCCTTCCTTTTCTATAACTTAAAGTGCATAGCTGCCTAGAATTAGAGAGCTGTGTTGCAGGGTCTAGCTATATTTGTTTGAATTCCATCGAACAGAGCCAAGAGGTACCTGCCTCAGAAGTTAAACAGATTGGTTCTCAGGGATGAAAATAGCCCCAGGACAGTTGGTAATGTTGCATGGAAGGAGAAAAGATTATTTAGAGACAGCAGTGGTATCTGTGCTAGAGCTACTGAAAAGGCACCTGGTTTGAGAATGGATGTGTCAATTGAGGACTGGGATCACACCTTATTTTGCAACATGAAAGATGCTTCCCACACAGGCCTCCTAGAACATATGCAAGAGGAAGTAGCCCATAGAAAGTACTGCGTACAACTTCACTGTAGGGTGTAACTCTTTTTTAAAAGTTGAGTCAACTTCTAGAAGGATGGCAAATCTATAAACAAAATTGAGCTGGCCTTCCACATTTGCTAGTGTACTGACTAAGTGGGCTTCTTGGGTGCTTAATTAGTGTTTACACAGTATTTTGTTCATCCTTGATTTTAACCCATATATATATTTGTTTTAAAGTGAGTTTCTTATAGATAACATATAATTGGTTCTTCCTTTTTAAAATTCAATCTGACAATATCTTTTAGTTGGAGGCTTAGAACATTTACATTTAATGTAATCATTAATAAGGTTGGGTTTAAATCTACCATCTTTCTATTTGTTTTCTATTTCTCCCATTTGTTCTTCATTCCCTTTTCCCTCTTTTTCCATCTTCATTTGTGTTAATTATTACTTTTTAGGATTCCATTCCATTTCAACAATTGGCTTATCCACTACAGCTTTTCGTTGTGTTTTGTTTTAGTAGCTGCTTTAGGTTTATAATATTCATCTTTAACAACATCACAGACTCCTACAAATAATATTCTACCACTTCACATATTACGTATGAAACTTACAACAAGGTACTTCTATTTTTCCCTCCCATCCTTCGTGTTCTTCTTTTCTTACTTTTATGTCTATATATATCATAAACTCCATAATATACTTTATTTTATTTGCTTTAAACAGTCAATTATTTCAAAATAAATTTTTAATGAAAAAAGTGTATCTTTTTCTTTTCTTTCTTTTTTTTTTCTTTTGAGATGGAGTCTCGCTCTGTTGCTCACGCTGGAGTGCAGGGGTGCGATCTTGGCTCACTGCAAGCTCCACCTCTCGGGTTCACACCATTCTCCTGCCTCAGCCTCCCGAGTAGCTGGGACTGCAGGTGCCCGCCACCATGCCCAGTTAATTGTTTGTATTTTCAGTAGAGACTGGGTTTCACCGTGTTAGCCAGGATGGTCTCTATCTCCTGACCTTGTGATCTGCCCACCTCGGCCTCCCAAAGTGCTGGGATTACAGGCGTGAGCCACTGCGCCCAGCCATGTATCTTATATTTACCCATGTTTACCATTTCCAGTGCTCTTTTTTCTTTTTCTTTTGTTCAAGTCTCAATTTCCATCTGGTGTCATTTTCCTTCTGTCTAAAAAAATTCCTGTTACATCTTTTGTGGTGCAGGTCTACTGGCAATGAATTATCTCAGCTTTTTTGTGTGGGAAAAAATTTTATTCCATACTTGTTTATGAAAGATACCTTCAGTGGGTATAAAATTCTAGGCTGACAGATTTCTTTCAGCACTTGAAACAAACCATTCCATTCTCTTCTGGCTTGCGTATTTTATAACCCAGTAGTCTACAATTTTTCTTCTCCTAGCTTTGTTCCCTTGTTTGTAGTGTTCCTCTAATTTCTGGGAGTCTTTTGAATTTTTTTAATCCCTCATTTTCAGCAATTTTTTTTCAGGAACTCTGATGTTCCTTACTGTCATTTTCTTTGTCCTTTTTGGGGTTTGTTGAGTGTATTAGCTCAACAATATACCATAGATCGGTGGCTTAAACAAAAGACATGTATTTCTCCCTATTCTAGAGACTGGGAATTTCAAGACCAAGGTGCTGGTAGATTTGGTTCCTGGTGAGGGCCCACTCCCTTATTTGCAGACAGCCAACTTCTTGCAATGTTTTTACATTGAAGATAGAGAGACAGAGAGAGAGAATGAAAGAAAAGCTGCACATGAGAGAAAGCAAGCCCACTCTGGTGACTTTCTTCTTATAAGGACACTAACTGCATCATAAGGGGCCCACCCTCATGAACTCATCTAAACCTAATTATCTCCCAAAGGCCTCCACCTCCAAATGCCATCACATTAGGGATTAGGGCTTCATATAGGAATTTGAGGGGAACACATTCAGTACGTAACACAAAACCTCTTGGATATGTATGTTTATATGTTTAAATAAATTTGGAAAACTTGGAACATTATTGCTTCAAATATTTTTTATTGCCCTCTCCCTTTCTGCAACTCCTATTACACAATTCTCATAGGCTTTTTCTCAGTGCAATTCTGTCTGCCTTCTAGCTAGAGTGATTTTTTTTCTTAGAATCATTTACTGAGTTTTCCGCACTATTTTTTTTCAATATAGTGGTGAGTTTTCCTTCCCCATTTTTTTTTTCAAATTTTCAATGTATTTACTTATTTATTTATTTTTATTTTATTTTACTTTATTTTTTTAGATCAAGTCCCACTCTGTCACCCAGGCAGAGAGCAATGGGGCGATCTCAGCTCACTACAACCTCCGACTCCCGGGTTCAAGTGATTCTCCTGCCTCAGTCTCCCAAGTAGCTGGGATTACAGAAATGTGCCACCACACTCAGTTAATTTTTTTGTATTTTTAGTAGAGATGGGATTTCACCATGTTGGCCAGTGTGGTCTCGAACTCCTGACCTCAGGTAATCCACCGACTTTGGTCCCCCAAAGTGCTGGGGGTGAAGATGTAAGCCACTGCGCCCAGCCTTTTCAAAATACTTTAATGAGAAGCCAGTAGAGGCTGCATTGGGAATTGCTGACCAGACATTAATTTTGAACCAGAAGTTGCCATCTTGCAGCCAGGCACAGTGGCTCACGCCTATAATCCCAACACTTTGGGAGTTCAAGGGAGGCAGGTCACTTGAGGTCAGGAGTTTGAGACCAGCCTGGCCAACATGGCGAAACCCCGTCTCTACCAAAAAATAGAAAAATTAGCTGGACATGGTGTCACATGCCTATAGTCCCAGCTACTCCAAGGCTAAGGCAGAAGAATCATTTAAATCTGAGAGGCAGAGGTTACAGTGAGCCGAGATGATGCCACTGCACTCCAGTCTGGGTGACAGAGTGAGACTCCTTCTCAAAAAAAAGTTACTACCTTGCATTTCTGATTCTTTTTAAGATTTCTATCTTCTGTCCAACAATTATGTAATGCATGGCCTTCTATAATTTACCTTTTCATTGCAATTACACCATTTACTTATGTAAAAATATGTTCTTTGTTCCATTATATTTTTTTTTTTTTTTTTTTGAGATGGAGTCTTGATCTGTCACCCAGGTTGGAGTAAAGTGGTGCAATCTCGGCTCACTGCAATCTCCGCCTCCTGGGTTCATGCCATTCTCCTGCCTCAGCCTCCCGAGTAGCTGAGATTACAGGCGTGTGCCACCACACCCAGTTAATTTTTTGTATTATGATGAGGTTTCACCGTGTTAGCCAGGATGTTCTCTATCTCCTGACCTCATGATTCGCCCACCTCAGCCTCCCAAAGTGCTGGAATTATAGGCATCAGCCAACATGCCCAGCCTGCTCCATTAAAATTTGTTGCATTTAATGCCATTTTATCTGATATTCACATTTCTGATTATTTATTTATTTACATATATATATGTGTGTGTATATATATATATATATATATATAGAGAGAGAGAGAGAGAGAGAGAGAGAGAGAGACAGGGTCTTGCTCTGTTGCCCAAGCTGGAGTGCAGTGGCACAATCACAGCTCACTGCAGCCTTGACCTCCCAACCTCCAGTGATCCTCCCACTTCAGCCTCCCAAGTAGCTGGAAACCACAGACCCTCACCCTTTCTTTTTTTTAATGCCTGATATATTCTCCTACCCTTTTATTAATTGTTTCATAATACATCATACCTTAAGTTGTCTCTTGTCATAGCACAAAATTGGATTTTATATATTGAATCAATATTTTGATAAAGGAGTTTAACATTTAGTTGTACATTTAAACTTACAGCAACTGGCATACCTGGGTCTAATTTTACCATCTCTTTTCCCTCCCTCCCTCCCTCCCTCCCTTCCTTCCTTCCTTCCTTCCTTTCCCTTTCCTTCCTTCCTTCCTTTTCCTTTCCTTCCCCTCCCCTCCCCTCCCCTCCCCTCTCCTCTCCTCTCCTTTCCTTTCCTTTCTTTCGATGGAGTATTGCTCTGTTGTCCAGGCTGGCCTGCAGTGGTGCGATCTCTGCTTCACTACAATCTCCATCTCCTGGGTTCAAGCAATTCTCCTGCCTCAGCCTCCCGAGTACCTGGAATTACAGGCATCCGCCACCATGCTCAGCTAATTTTTGTATTTTTAGTAAAGACGAGGTTTCATCATGTTGGCCAGGCTGGTCTCAAACTCCTGATCTCAAGTGAGCCAACTGCCTCGGCCTCCTAAAGTGCTGGGATTATAGGCGTGAACCACCGCATCCAAACTAATTTTATCATCTTGTTCTCTGCTTGTTACCGGCTAAGCTTCCTTATTGTTTCTTGAAATGCTCATTTCCCTCGAGTTCCATGTTTTTCTTCCTTCTCTGCTTGCTCCTTCTTAGTCTCATTCACAAGCTCCTCTTTCTTTATCCATTCCTAAAATATTGGGATTTCTCAGGATGCTTCCTTGGTTCTTTTCACTCTATATTCTTACTATTTGGAAACACCTCATCTATTTCTTGGACCTTAATTATTATTTATATACTGTTCACTGTTCACAAATCTATATGTCTGGTTGTGATAATAGGCAAGTTACTTAAATCTCCTGTTCTCTGTTTCTTTGTCTGTAAATTGGAGGTACTATCTCATGGGGACATAGTAAGAATTAAGATAATTAACAAAATATTTAAATTAATACCTAGCTCTTAATACGTACTACATAAGCGTTAGGTATGATTAATATTGTTGTTGTTGTCCTCTGAGCGATCTCCTGAGCTGTAATTTACATGTGCGAGAGTGCTGTATATCACTACTTGGATGTTTCATAAGCATCGCAAACCCAACATGTCTGTTAATGACCTCATCATCTTCTCTCCCAAACTTGATTCTATTTCAGTAAATGTCACTGTCTGGCTGCCCAAACCAGAAACATGGTTTTTGCCATGACTGCCACAAATAAAAAGCCCTAACTACAGTGAGTCTGCCCTACTTTTTACACTTTCCTGTGTGTGCACACATGTACATATGCACACATATGTGCAAATTTGTATGAAGAGTAGGCAGCTTTTCATACATATAAATTGAGTGAGGGGCCTCAGGTGGTGGAAATGATATTAGAAAGTTGGAAAGAGGCACGTTCAGGAAATGGGAAGTCATTTAGAGGGAGAGAGCTGAGGAGAAAGTTCAGGATCAGGTTGAGGGGATTATAATTCAGGTAGGATAAGGAGACTGTGATCCTTTAACCTGGTCCAATCTTGGTCCATTGTTATGCTAATGTAGTTGCATCTACTGTAGCCTCATTTTGGTGAGTCTGGCAGTGCCAGCTGTTTAGTAGGTACCACTTGAAGATGGGACTTGATCCATGGAAAAGGAATCAATGAAGTTAAAAAAAAAAAAAGTGGGATTAAGCACCTAAGTGAGGAGACAAACATCTAGATGACTTTCAAAAGACTGTTAGAAGAAGCTCTCTGATTAAAATCTGCAAGGCTGGACCAGCCACCTATGTGATAGGTTGTGTGGACTGTGCCTCTAGACTGACAGCTCGCAGTGCTATGAGCAGATGACTGTGGGAGAGGGTACTGGCCCTTGTGCCTCTGAGGGCCCAAAACTATGATGTCCCAAATGAAGAGTGAATGGAAGCCAGACACTGGTTTAATGCTCCATTCAGATGTGTAACAGTTCTCAGTAGACTCAGAGAAAATGGCAAGGGCACTAAAATTTTAGAATGGAATAGAAAAATCTGACACCTAGAAACATTAATTTTCTGTGTTGGCACTGTTCTTTCTCTAAGCTGTGTCCATTTATTTCTTGTCTCAGTAATTCATCAAGACCTGCTTGTCCCATTCCAAGTGATTTCTGTCATCCCCCTAAGAGTTTAGTCACAGAGGACTGCATTTGGGCAACAGCACAGTCAATTGCTTTTCTATTAAGGAAGTGAGCATCCTTACTTACATGTGCACATGTAAATTACAGCTCAGGAGATCGCTCAGAGGACAACAACAACAATATTAATCATACCTAACGCTTATGTAGTACGTATTAAGAGCTAGGTATTAATTTAAATATTTTGTTAATTATCTTAATTCTTACTATGTCCCCATGAGATAGTACCTCCAATTTACAGACAAAGAAACAGAGAACAGGAGATTTAAGTAACTTGCCTATTATCACAACCAGACATATAGATTTGTAAACAGTGAACAGTATATAAATAATAATTAAGGTCCAAGAAATTGGAAAGTCAATTTCCAAGGTTTGGAAAGTCAGCAACCATTGACTTTCAGAGGGAATACCAGACCTCTCCCAAGAAAGGGGAACCCACTTCAAATATTTACTGTCTCATTGTGGAACCCGACAGGATTCGCTTCAATTCTGAGTAAACCTCCTTTAAGATCCCCTGCAGCAGGTGGATGATGGTGTCTTAGTTTTGTCTCCATGGTTCACACATCATGGGAAGCAGATTAGATGAGTGAGAAATACTCAGTTTTCCCATCAAGGATGCTCACCCCTGCCTCCCAGTAGAGCTAAGAAATGATCTGAAAGATGGAGATTGCAAAGCATTGCAGGCAGAAGTAGAGCACGTGCAAAGGCCTTGTGGCAGAAAAGGCTACAGAGCTGAAGGAAAATCAGCGTCCTGGGCCACAGAGTCAGAGGAAGCATGGTGTGAAATGAGGCTGGAGCAGTAGATGGAGGCAGACAGTATCGGTCCCGTTAAAGACCTGGGTCTGAACGCAAAATATAAAGGGAAATCATTGAAAAATTGTAAAGCAATAAGCAGAGGAATGGCCTGATCTTATTGGCAGCCTCTGTGGAGGAACTCTGGGATGGAGAACAGATTGGAGGGGCGCTGGTGTGGAGCCAATGTTTCAGACATTAGAGTGGGTGAGTTGAGCCAGGGCAGTCTGGGAGGTAGAGAGAAGTGGACGGATTCCAGAGACAGTCTCAGGTAAAATTGACAGAATTTGGTGATGGATTGAATGAAGGAAAGGGGGTGTCAGCCATGATTCCTCACCCCTGAGGCTGCCAAGAGCTTAGCGCAGCTTTTCTCCTTCTCAGCTGCCTTTTCTGGAACAGGCAGATCCTCCAAAGGGAAAAGTAGCCCCAGATGCTAAGCTCATGTTTCAGGTGTTCCTTTGCCTCCAAGATCTCGGCACTGTCATTTTCACTGCTTTTGGGGGGTCTCCAATGCCTCAAGAAAACTTTATACTTAGTCGAGTTTTTTTAGTTGCCTATGGGGGAGGTTTGGCCTAAGCTGCCTGGCCTGTCCTTACCTGAAATGGAAGATGCAGCGTATGTAGTCTATGTCCAGCTCAGAGATTTCCCTCTCTCCCTCTCTTTTTGCTCCCTCACAGCAATTACTGAACTCTGAGAGTCAGGAGATACAAATCCTTGCCCAGAGCCTACCACTCACCTTCCCCAACTTTCCCCATGATCCTGGGCATGTGCGTCCCCTCCCCACTGGGAGCCTGTTTTCCCACGTGGTATCTTCCTCCAATGCCTCCTGGTGTGAGGTGGGATGCAGGTACACTGTGATGTTTGTTTGGGGTGATGTGGCCCACGATCTGTCAGACCCCTGTGTGAGCCACGTTCTGTAGTCTCTGCCACTGGCTCTGACACCAGAGACTAAAGCTGATCAGGCTCTATGGAAACTTTGAGGCAGCCACTCCACACAATCTGATGTTCCCGGAGCCCCTTCCAGCCTCACAGTGGCAGATCCAGGTTTCATAGACCTGAAGCTTATATAACTTGAGAAAGTTACATCTCTTATATCTCTTTAAGAAAAAGAATACCACAGGACAAAAAACAGAAAGGAAAAGGAAATGCCAACAATTCAAATTTAAGAGCTCATACATATCTGGATTAATCTAGGTTCAGACAGAAGGCACAATTCACAAAGGGATTTAGACAGGTAAAGTTTAATGTAAAGAGTGATTAACTACTAAGGGGAAAGAGAACACGAAAGAACACAGGGATCATGGTTAAAGGGCACAGCCATGACTGCCAGAGCTGAGAGTACTCATGGAAAAAAACAAATTTGGAAGAACCCCTGCAGGGCTGAGATTCAGACCTCCATAGAGAGTGCTGTGGGTGTGGCCCACTGACTGGTGTTGAAGTTTGCTGAGGTGTCACAGGCCCAGTCTGGCAAACAGTAAAACCACCTGCCAAAGTGTGGACTAGACTTGCTGGGAAGCCACCCACAGTGGGTACTGGGAAGTTGCCTATCAGGGTACCTGGGCATCCTGGTACCACTCTCACAGACACACTCAGAAACAATACCTTGCATCCTTCAGTCCAGTCAAGATGACTCAGTATTAACCATCACAAGTCCACCCCTTGTCAACCCTGTTGGAATTCACTGGAAGCTACCCACTAGGATGTCCCTGAAACTTGCTGGATTAAGCACCATGGGGTATGTATGGCCAAAAGCCCCAGAAATAAGAAAATAAGAAAATGCACCAGAAATAGGAAGAGAAGCTCCTTTGTCCTCCAGTGTCCCTCCTGCTTCCTTCTCTGGCAAAACTCCACATTATGCCAGCTGATAAGGGAGCCATGTTAACAGGGTCTGGTTCCAGGATCATAAGGCAGAACAAAGAAGGGTGGGTGAGAGCTGAGAGGCAACAAACTGACAACTGAAACAAATGCAAACCAAAACCACAATGAGATAACCTCACGCCTGGTGGGATGGCTACTATCAAAAAATCAAAAAATAAAGATAGTAAGTGGTTGGTGAGGATGTGGAGACAATGGAACCCTCACACACTGTTGGTGGGAATGTAAATTAGTACAGCCATTATGGAAAACAGTATTGAGGTTCCTCCAAAAATTAAAAATAGAACTACCATGTCCCCAGCAATCCCACTTTTAGGTATAAATCCAAAGGAAATACAATCATGATCTCAAAAGATACCTGCACTTCCATGTCCATTGCAGTATTATGCACAGTACCCAAGATGTGGAATCAAGCTATGTGTCCCTCAGTGGATGAACAGATAAAGAAATTGGGAGGCCAAGGTGGGCAGATCACTTGAGGTCAGGAGTTTAAGACCACCCTTGCCAACATGGCAAAACCCTGTCTCTACTAAAAATACAAAAATTAGCCAGGCATTGTGGCAGGCGCCTGTAGTCCCAGCTACTCGGGAGGCTGAGGCAAGAGACTCACTTGAACCCTGGAGATGGAGGTTTCAGTGAGCTGAGACCATGCCACTGCACTCCATCCTGGGTAGAAGAGCAAGATTCTGTTTCAAAAAAAAAAAAAAAAAAAAAAAAAAAGAAAAGAAGGGGTGTATATACAATGAAATATTGGCCAGGTGTGGTGGCTCACACCTGTAATCCCAGTACTTTGCAGATCTCCTGAGCTCAGGAGTTTGAGACCAGCCTAGGCAACATCGTGAATCCCTATCTCTACTAAAATACAAAAAAAAAAAAAAAAAAAAAAAAAAAAAAAAAAAAAAAAAAAAATTAGCTGGGCATGATGGCCCACACCTGTAATCCCAGCTACTCAGGAGGCTGAAGCAGAATAATTGCTTGACCCCGGGAGGAGGGTGCAGTGAGCCAACATAGTGCCGCTGCACTCCAGCCTGGGCAACAGAGTGAGACTCTGTCTCAAAAAAAAAAAAAAGAAAGAAAGAAATATTATTTACCCTTTAAAAAGAAGGAAATCGGCCAAGCGTGGTGGCTCACGTCTATAGTCCCAACACTTTGGGAGGCTGAGGCAAGCAGATCACAATGTCAGGAGTTTGAGACCAGCCTGACCAACATGGTGAAACTCTGTCTCTACTAAAAATACAAAAATTAGCTGGATGTGGTGGCACATGCCTGTAGTCCCAGCTACTCAGGAGGCTGAGGCAGGAGAATCACTTGAACCCGGGAGGTGGAGGTTGCAGTGAGTCAAGATCACGCCACTGCACTCCAGCCTGGACAACACAGCAAGACCCCATCTCAAAAAAAAAGAAGAAGGAAATCTTGCCCTTTGCAACAACATGGATGAAGCTGGAGGACATTATGCTAAGTGGAACAAGCCAGACAGAGAGGGACAAATACTTACTGCCTGATCTCACTTATATGTGGAATTTTTTTTAAGTCAAATAAAAAAACAGAGTAGGATGGTGGTTACTAGGGGCTAGGGGAAAAGGTGTTGGTCAAAGGGTACAAACTTTCCATTATAAGATGGTTAAGTTCTGGAGATCTAACGTCCAGCATGGTGACTATAGTTAATATTGTATACTTGAAATTTGCTGGCTGGGCGTAGTGGCTCACACCTGTAAGCCCAGCACTTTGGGAGGCCGAGGTGGGCAGATCACCTGAGGTCAGGGGTTCAAGACCAGCCTGACAAACACGGTGAAGCGACGTCTCTACTAAAAATACGAAAATTAGCTGGACGTGGTGGCAGACACCTGTAATCCCAGCTACTTGGGAGGATGAGGTAGGAGAATCACTTGAACTCAGGAGGTGGAGGTTGCAGTGAGCCAAGATTGTGCCACTACACTCCAGCCTGGGTGATGAAGCGAGACTCCATCTCAAAAAAAAAAAAAAAAAAAAAAAAAAGGCGGCACTGGTGGTTCAAGCGCTGCAATACCAGGCAGGTTGGGAGGCGAGAGCGGGTGATCCGAGGGTCAGGAGATCGAGACTGATCCTTGGCTAACCGGTGAAACCCCGTCTCTCTAAAAATTATAAAAAACATAGCCGGCGCATAGGTGGCGAGACAGCCTGTAGTCCCAGCTACTCGGAAGAGGGCTGAGGGCAAGAGAATGGCGTGAACCCGGGATGTGTGCCGGAGCTTGTGCGTGAGCTGAAGTGAGCTGAGATCGGCGTGTCCACTGTGACTCCAGCCACGGTGGCAGAGCGCGAGATCCCTCAAAAAAAAAAAAAAAAAAAAAAGAAATTTGCTAAGAGGGTAATCTCAAGTGTTCTCACCACATGATCAAAAAGGTAACTATGTGAGGTACTTGATATGTTAATTAGCTTGACTGTGCTAATCATTTCACAATAATATATGTGTAGCAAAACATCATCATTTTGCTTTTTTTGAGACTGAGGCTTGCTCTGTCACCAGGCTGGAGTGCAGAGGCATGATCTTGGCTCACTGCAACCTCCACCTCCTGGGTTCAAGCGATTCTCCTGCCTCAGCCTCCCGAGTAGCTGGGATTACAGATGCCCGCCACCACACCCAGCTAATCTTTGTATTTTTAGTAGAGATGGGGTTTCACCATGGTGGCCAGGATGGTGTTGATCTCTTGACCTCATGATCCACCCACCTCGGACTCCTAAAGTGCTAGGATTACACGTGAGCCATCATGCCCGACCGATAATGAGCTTTTTATCATATGTTTGTTGGCTGCATAAATGTCTTCTTTTGAGGATTGTCTGCTCCATTTTTTGCCCACTTTTTGATGGAGTCATTTTTTTCTTGTAAATTTGTTTAAATTCCTCATAGATTCTGGATATTAGACCTTTGTCAGATGGGTAGATTGCAAAAATTTTCTCCCAATCTATAGGTTGCCTGAAAGACATACACATAAGAAACAGTAAAAGGTCATCAGGTGATAGGCTCCCAATTTCTTTTAAAGAGATCCAAAAATGAATTTGTACAGAATAGGGGCTTTTCACTCGCTTTGGGCTTTTATACCTTTCAGAAAGAATAACGTGAGAAGTTATTAACGTGAATAACGTGAGAAGAATAACGTGAGAAGAGGATAGCCTCTTACTTAAAAGTAAAAAGATGACTATTCTTGGTTGTCTGAGATTCAGAGACATTTTTCTTTGTTCAGGCAAATCCCTCTCACACTTCCTCCTTATGAGGGCACCAGCACCGTCCCTGACTAAGTACCTTAGTGGTCTCTGAGCGTCATTTGTTTGTGCAAGTACAGGAGCCAAGATACTGGAAAATGACTTTAAAAACTCTTCTGTGGTACCAAGAAACTCACACAAACCACAGATTGTATGGAAGAGTGTGTCTCTTGGAGCAGGTTGGGTGACGGTACAGAATGAGAAGAGAAAGGGGCCTGCAGTGGGCACGGAGAGGCAGCAACAAGGTTGATAATACTTGGTGACATGTTAACCAAAACAGCATGGTACTGGCACCAAAACAGACATATAAACCAAAGGAAGAGAACAGAAACCTCAAAAAGAACTCCACACATTTACAACCATCTGATCTTCGACACCCCTGACAAAAACAAGCAATGGGGAAAGGATTCCCTATTTAATAAAAGGATTCCCTAGCTGGGAAAACTGGCTAGCCATATGCCAAAAACTGAAACTAGACTCCTTCCTTACACCTTTTGCAAAAATTAACTCAAGATGAATTAAAGACTTAAATGTGAAACCCCAAACCATAACAACCCTAGAAGAAAGTCAGGCAATACCATTCAGGACATAGGCATGGGCAAAGACTTCATGATTCAAACATCAAAAGCAATTGCAACAACAGCTAAAATTGACAAATGGGATCTAATAAACTAAAGAGCTTCTGTACAGCAAAAGAAACCAACATCAGAGTGAACACATTACTTTTAAGGAGCTGTCTGAGAAGTGAGGTGGCCTCTTGGGATAAACATCTAGACCCCTCCCAAGGGACTATTTGAGAGGCAACAGCAGTCACCACAACTCCAGCGGTAATTTTTTTTTTTTTTAGGACACGGTTTCACGAACACAAAGTCATATCACATAGAGATATTTTTATCTTCTTTCATCAACCGCATCACTTCTTTCAAACATAAAATAACTTTTGAAACAGGGACAACTGTGGTCATAATCAATATTTCTCCCCAAGCTGAGCCTCCTTAAGAGAACAGTGCATATTGGCAGGTTCTGCTCATATCTGACTATCCCAGACAGCAAGCAGGAGGGCAACAAATGATTTTCCAGGATCGGTTCCCACCCTCACCCCAACCCATCTCCCATTACAGGATCTGCATTCTGGGCCACTCTCACTTGGATGGAAAACTGGAAAAGTTTGGCATGTTGTTAACTATGTTGTTATTCATGGTCCATCTTCCACCCACCCACCCCCGCCAGCTTTCCTGTATGTTCCTGGGTATAAAACAGCACTTACCGGTACTGAGAGTTTAGGGCTTTTTTAAAAAGTTACTCTTAGTGTGGGCTTGGGGACAGGGAAGAGGGGGAGCATCCATCACGTGGGAAGGGAAACAAGGCCCACAAAAGTTTACTTGCTTCAGCCAAGTCATTCCCAGCCACCTGGTATTCTCAGATCTGGCTATGCCTATCTCCCTACATTCTCTGACATCTTACTTATATTTATACTTTTTCCTCTATCACAAGAAAGAACTCAATTATCACTCAAAATCCAGATGCAATTTTAAAAATAATTATAATTTTACAATTGTTTTTTAAAATTATATGATTAAAAAAATTTAAAAAGACAAACTGGGCTGGATGTGGTGGCTCACACCTGTAATCCCAGCACTTTAGGAGGCCGAGGCGGGCGAATCACAAGGTCAGGAGATCGAGACCATCCTGGCTAACACAGTGAAACCCCATCTCTCCTAAAAAATACAAAAAAATTAGCCAGGCATGATGGTGGGTGCCTGTAGTCCCAGCTACTCGAGAGGCTGAGGCAGGAGAATGGTGTGAACCTAGGAGGCAGAGCTTGCAGTGAGCCAAGATCGTGCCACTGCACCCCAGCCTGGGAGGCGGAACTTGTAGGGAGCAGAGATCGGGCCACTGCACTCCAGCCTGGGTGACAGAGCGAGACTCCATCTCAAAAAAAAAAGACACACTGGAAAAATATTTGCAATTTTTATTACAGACAGTGGGTTTCCATGCCTAATGTATCGAGACCCTAAAAATTCTACATACCAACAATATCTAAGTAGTAATATACTAAGAAAAAAAATACCACTTGCAGCAGCCACTGGTGCCTCGGAGCGCCAGAGAAAGGCTGGGGAACAGGTGGAGGTGGGAGAATCCATGAGCTATGCTTTATCGCTGGGCCTTTGTCCTGGGCTGAACTATGCCCACTTTCCCCCCAAATTCATACGTTGAAGTCCTAACCTCAAGTACCTCAGAATATGACTGTATTTGGGATAATGTCCTTAAGGAGTTAACTAACTTTAAATGAGGTTACTAGGATGTGTCCTAATCCAGTATGACTGATGTCCTTCTGAGAAGAAGAAACTTGGACATTCACATGCACAGAAGGAAGACCATGTGGAGACTCAGAGAGAAGGCAGCCCTCTGCAAGCCACGGAGACAGGCTTCAGGAGAAACCAGCCCTACCAACACCTGCAGCACAGACTTCAGCTTGGAGGAATGAGAAAATAAATTTCCATTGTTTTAGGCCACCCACACTGGCACGTTGTGATGGCAGTCCAGGTAAACAAATAGAGCCCTGAAGCAGCCCTATTTGACCTAAAGAATTACACAAGAGGCTAGGCACAGTGGCTCACGCCTGTAATCTCAGCACTTTGGGAGGCTGAGGCCAGCGGATCACCTGAGGTGGGGAGTTCAAGACCAGCCTGACCACCATGGAGAAATCCATCACTACTAAAAATTCAAAAAACTAGCTGGGCGTGGTGGCGCATGCCTGTAATCCCAGCTACTCAGGAAGCTGAGGCAGGAGAATTGCTTGAACCCAGGAGGCAGCGGTTGCAGTGAGCCGAGATCATGCCATTGCACTCCACCCTAGGGAACAAGAGCGACACTCCGTCTCAAAAAACAACGACAACAACAAAAATACATCACACAAGACTCTCTCTCACCTTCTATCTTCATGTCTCCCAATTGTTGACTTTCCTAGAAACATGGCCACTGGTGGCTTTTGTGTCCCAAAAAAGGGTACGGGTGGGTCCAACATAGGTCAAATCTCCATTGATTGACCAATCACTTGAAGGGTGTTGTAGGCTGATTGACTCAGGTTGGGTAAAATGCCCACTCTCTACCAATCAAAGGTGCTACCTGCCACTGACACTCAACTTGCTACTTTAAAACAAGCCAGAGGGGTCGGGCGCCAGTGGCTCAGGCCTATAATCCTAGCACTCTGGGAGGCTGGGGCAGGCGGATCACGAAGTAAGGAGATCAAGACCACCGTGAAACCCCGTCTCTACTAAAAATACAAAAAATTAGCCGGGTGCTGTGGTGGGCACCTGTAGTCCCAGCTACTCGGGAGAATGAGGCAGGAGAATGGTGCGAACCCGGGAGGCAGAGCTTGCAGTGACCCGAGATCGCGCCACCGCACTCCAGTCTGGGCGACAGAGCAAGACTCCGTCTGAAAACAAAAACAAAAACAAAACAACAACAACAACAACAAAAGCCAGAGGCCAGCGCGGTGGCTCACGCCTGTAATCCCAGCACTTTGGGAGGCTGAGGTGGGCGGATCACGAGGTCAGGAGATCGAGACCATCCTGGCTAACACGGTGAAACCCCGTCTCTACTAAAAATACAAAAAAATTACCCGGGCGTGGTGGCGGGCGCCTGTAGTCCCAGCTACTTGGGAGGCTGAGGCAGGAGAATGGTGTCAACCCAGGAGGCGGAACTTGCAGTGAGCCGAGATCGCGCCACTGCACTCCAGCCTGGGCCAGAGAGAGACTCTGTCTCAACAACAACAATAAAAAAAAACAAGCCAGAGTTCCCACCTAATATTTGTTATTCTCTGACATTCCAAAGTGTCACCCTGAGCAGAGCCACTTACATGAACAGGTGAGACAGTCAATGACCAGTGGACTCTGGAAATCCAGGAAGACATACAAGGTCCCAAAATGTCCCAGTTGACCACAACCGTTCACTATGTCTCAAATATACTCTTGGCATGTTGCTTTCGGAGCATCTCCTGCTATACACCTTCTTTTAAAACACACACACACACACACACGCCTGGTAGTGGTCATAGGTGGAACTAATTGTTACTATGTTATTAATTTCTTGGTTGCCTTCTCTTTTCTCTGTAGGAGAATCAGAGAGTCCTAGAGACTGTGGGGAAAGTCCAAGCAAAAGAGAAGTGAGGTGCAAGAGTTTCACAAACTTAAAGCTTTCATTGGACTACCTCTCTCTTTGAGCACGAAAATTCCTGGAAAGGACTTTTCGTGTAAAATACAGAGTCATCATCAATATGTGGACTTCTCATTTGAAACGGCACCTTAATCTAGGGGTCCTGATATATTCCTAGATTTGCAAAAAGCAAAATTCACAAGTTCTTTATAATTGTGCCTCTCTTGGTACTGTAATTTAACTATGTTCCCCAAAAGAAAAAGCCAAATAAACATCACAATATAGAGCTTCTATCTCCTACCACCAATTTAAAGTTGGGTACAAAAGCCCTGTCTTTCCCAGATCACCAGCTTTTAGAAGTTTCTGATTTCAAGGTTTTATTTGTAACAAGTAGCAGCCAACTTCATGTGGCCTGGTCATGCATTAGGATGGAGCTGTGGAAAGCAGGTTGAGAATGGACCTAAACCTAAATGGTGGTCAAGTCCCAGGAGAGCAACTAGGGCAAACAATGGCAAAAAGGGTGACGGGAGTGGGTAAGGGGTGGGGTCAACGGAACCAGGGCTAAGAATTTGAGAAAATGAGACCAGTATGGCAGGGACTCCCTTCTGCACCTAGCCCTGACTGAAGCTGAGTGTCGATGGGATTTGGCAGTGCTTCTAAAAATGTCTCCATGGATCCCCTGATGGCTTCTCATTCTCCTGGTTGACTTATTTAAAATATAGATTCCTGAGCTACCCCTCATCCAGAGCCATCTTCCCCAACCAGACTCAATGAATCCAAATCTGTAGGGTCAGGGCTCAAGTAAAAGCATTGTCACAGCACCCCCACAATGATTTTTATGTATGCAAATTTTTAGAACTTTTCTGAAGTAGAGGTTTGCACCTTCAGAGAAAGTAAGTAGATGCACCTAGGTAGAGGGGTAGTCTTGATATCAAAACAGCAATCAAGAGAAATACTTTTCCAACTTAGCAGAGCTGGAAAATTTTGTCCATGAACCCCTATTTCATGCCTGAAACTTAGCCTTTCCAAGCTCCACATTCCTGGTCTCTACCCAGGGCTCAGTTTGACTCCTGCATTCCAGACATGAGGTGGGAAGCCCTCAGATTCTCCTCCCACAACTACATAGGGACTTAGAGTAAGGTCACTCCTCCTGGAAGACTGGCCTATGATGAGGTAATCCCATGCCAACGCTGGGCTGTTTGCTCCAGATTGTTGAGTGGGTTATTTTGACTCCCATTCTGTGTGTCTCTCTGTTGGGGCAGGGGAACTGATACCCTGGCCTTGATTGCTGCCTTTTGGAGTTCTTTTCATCTGAACCATGTCTGAAGACTATTCTTCGCCTGGCTGAATATTTGCTTGAGACTCCATCCAACCAGCCTCATTCTAAGTGCCTATCAAGTGTGAAACCTAGTACTTAGTAGTTGCTCATTCAAATGTGTGGGAAGGATGGGTGCAGGAACGGGTAGACGCATGGATAGATGGATGAATTGATGGATGGGTTGACGGGATGAATTGATAGATGTGTTGTCCCTTCCCTTCTAACTAGCCCCTTTGCCTACCAGGTGGGGACATGGCATTGATCTAAGGTGGATTCACAAGACCACAGTTCTGTATTGGTTCTGCTGTCATTTTTGGGCAGCCTCTGGTAAACCACTTCCGTTAGGGCAACAAGAATAGCTGTGTAACTTTAGACCACTAGCCTGTGACTCCAGATGATGGAGATAATGGCTGTCAACCCCTAGATCCTGGCTATTCCTTTGGGTGGCTTACATATTCAATAACAAATTGATCCCCTCTATGCTTCACTTTGATACCTTGAAACATGGCCTCATTCTGAGGCTCATTATGTAGCCAAATTGAAACTTTAGATCTTTCCACATGAAAAAAAAAAAAATCACTGCAGTTGCAAACATTAAGCATTTGAAGGAAACCAACCACACACTTACTCAAAAGAGCTATGTCTAAGCTTCTCCATCTGTAAAACTAGGCCCAGTCCCCAGATCCCTCAGGATGAACCAGCAGCTCCCAATGCCAGGAAAGTGCTTCAACAACATCAGGTGAGCTGTACAAATGAGAGGTAATTTGACAAGTCAGTCAGCACAGAGCAGCCAGTCAAGTCAATGCAGAGTGCGCTAATGCACTTAAAAGCCCAGAAGCAAGCCCAGGCTGTGTAATAATGGCCTAAACACCAGGGATTTCCCAAGTCTAATTTCCACCCCTGATGGCATGGTGTTCCATCTCCACTGGGCTAATTAGGGCCCAGTGGAGACAGAATCTGACAGAGAGGCTCACCCTGGCCTTGGTCTAGATTTATGGGGAAGAGAAGTTGCCAAGAAGGTAAATTAGACATCAATGGGGCTTCCCCCAGGATGACAAGGTCTCAGGGGCATTAAGACTGTGAGATTGGAAGTAACTATAGATCAATGCTATGCAGAGAGACTGGGAGGTATGGGGATTAACGTAAGGGCTTTCCCGTTTGCTAGGCATGTGGTCCTGGTCCATGTCACCATTCAAATCCTTAGTTTCTTCATCTGTAACATATAGCTAATGTTACCTAACTCAAAAGATTGTTGTGAAAAATGAAATATATATAAAATGGTAGTATTGAGTCTGGCACAAAATGACTACCCAATCAATGGTGGTTATTTTTAGATTATGTTGTTGTTGATATGTTCTACTGCAGTGAAATATTCACACAATTTACCAGCCCTGAGAAGTGAAGATCTGTTTATCATTCAGACTCAAAGACTCAGCCTAGTCCTGAATGGGACATATGCTACTCTAGGAAAGACTTATTTACATGGGACGTATCTGTCTATGATGGCCATTTTCTCATCAGCTTCCTCAAATAACCAGCCTCTTCAGCCAGAATTTAGGCCATTTATCTCTCCTCCAAGCATTCCATAATATCAGCTCTGGATGTTTTTCCCCATTTCTAACCATCACTTTCCCACCAGTGCCATGAGCCACATTGGACCAACAGCTAGGAGAGCCAGGTTCTATGCTGCCTCCAAGTACAGAGGAGCCCATGCCTCTCTCCTCATCATCCTTATTGCCAACTTTTCCCAGAATCAGCTTATATACATAATATCCCTGTTTCTGATTCTCTGCTCTTATCCAGTTGCTGGAGGTTGAAGTTATAATTTTCAACTCAACAGAAGTAGAGCAAAGAACTTTCTACTGCCTACAGCTGTCTACTGACTACAGCTGTCCAACATATATAGACATACATATACATACATGCATGCATATATGCATTGCACGAGAGAAAGTCAAAGGGTCAAAGTCTGTAAACTTGATGTAACTCAAGCTTACATCAAATTCATAAATTAGAAGACATTATTATTAAGATTTTAATTCCTCCCCAAATTAGTCTATAGATTAATATCAATCAAAATCTCAAAGGACATTTTTGTGGAAACAGATGGGCTAATTATAAAATACATGTGGAAATGCAAGGACCTAGAGTAGTTAAAGCAATATTAAAAAAGAAGAACAAAGGTTTGAACCCGGGAGACAGAGGTTGCAGTGAGCCAAGACTGCGCCACTGCCCTCCAGCCTGGGCAACACAAGACTCTGTCTCAAAAAAAAGAACAAAGCTTTAGAACACACACTACCTGATTTCAAATTTTACTATAAAGCTACAGGAGTCAAGATAATGTGGTAGTCATGTAATAAGGGAAAAATAGCTTAATGGAAGAGAACAGAGTCCATAAATAGGCCCACAAATATACAGACAATTGATTTTCAAAGAAGGCACCAAGGTAATTCAATGGAGGCAAAGAAAGTCTTTCAATAAATGGAGCTGAAACAATGGGATAAACGTACAGAAAAACATATGAGCCTTGACCCCTATTGTATGCCACACATAAAATTAAACTGAGATTGATTATAGCTCTAAATATAAAAGCTAAAGCTACCAAGCTTTTAGGATGAAAAAAAAAGAATAGGTAAAGATTTCCTAGAAAGGACACAGAAATCACTAAACATAAAAGGAAATTTTGATAAACTGGACAGCATTGAAATCAAACTAATCTGCTTATCAAAAGACACCATTGATCAAGACCAGCCTGGCCAACACAGCAAAACCTCCTCTCCACAAAAATACAAAAATTAGCCAGGCATGGTGGCAGGCACCTGTAATCCCAGCTACTTGGGAGGCTGAGGCAGGAGCATTGTTTGAACTCAAGAGGCGGAAGTTGCAGTGAGCTGAGATTGCACTACTGCACTCCAGTGAGACTCGACCTCGAAAAAAGAAAAGAAAAGACACCACTGAGAAAATGAAATGAAAAGGAGAATATATGTATTGTAATTATTTTTCTCCACTGTATTGTAGTTATTTTTCAGAGAAATGGTTACAATACATATATTTGACAAAAGATTTATATTCAGAATATATAAAGAAATCCTACAAATCTGTAGTGAATAGGCAAACAGCCCAATTAAAAATGGCAAAAGATTGAACAGACAGGCAGGGCGTGGTGGCTCACACCTGTAATCCCAGCACTTTGGGAGGCTGAGGCGGACAGATCATGAGGTCAAGAGATCAACACCATCCTGGCCAACGTGGTGAAACCCTGTGTCTACTAAAAAAATAAATAATTTAATAAATACAAAAATTAACTGGGCGTGGTGGCACACGCCTGTAGTCCCAGCTACTCAGGAGGCTGAGGCATGAGAATCACTTGAACCCATGAGGCAGAGGTTGCAGTGAGCCGAGATCACGCCACTGCATTCCAGCCTGGTGACAGAGTGAGAGTCCATCTCAAA
>NW_016805765.1:190749-207284 GCF_001698545.2 Rhinopithecus bieti
AAAAAAAAAAAAAAAAAAAAAAAAAAAAGATTGAACAGACATTTTGTAAGAGAAGGTATGCAAATAACCACTAAGCACATGAAAAGATGCTCAGCATCATTTGTCATCAGAGAAATGCAGTGACAGTCGTCATGAGATAACATCGCACATCCACCAGAATGGCTACAGTGAAAATGATTTACAACTGCCGAATTTTGGCAAGAATGTGGAGCAACTGGAACTCTCATCCATTGTGGGTACGAAGATAAAAGGAAACAGCTACTTTAAAACTGGTTTGGCAGTTTCTTATAATGTTAAACATACAACCATTCTATGACATGCTAGGTATTTACTCAAGAAAAACTAAACACTTTTCCTTAAAGAGATTTTTATGCGAATGTTTATAGCAACTTTATTTCAAGAGCCAAAACAATCAAATGTCCATCAATAGGAGAATGGATAAGCCGATTGTAATATATTCACATAATGGACTATATCCTGGTGATAAAAATGAATGTAACAACTGATACATGCCACAACATGGCTGAATCTCAAAAGTGTTATTTTGCATAAACAAAGCTAGATGCAAAAGAGCACATACAATATTTTCCATTTATATGAAGTTCAAGAACAGGCATAAATTGGTGGGGTGCAGTGGCTCATGACTGTAATCCTTTGGGAAGCCAAGGTGGGAGGATTGCTGGAGGCCTGGAGTTCAAAACCAGCCTCGCCAAACTAGCAAGATCCTGTCTCTACAAAAATTTTTAAAATTAGCTGAGCACGGTGGTGTGTTCCTATAGTCCCAGCTACTCGGGAGGCTGAGATGGGAGGATCACTTGGGCCCAGGAATTCGAGCTTACAGTAACCCTGTCTCTACAAAAATAGAAGAGACACAATTAATCTGTGGTGATAGAATTCAGAACAGTAATTACCCTTGGGGCACAGGAATTTACTAAAAGGAGGCATGAGGGAACTTTATGGGCCGATGGAAATATTTTATTTATATCTTGATTGTATGATAGTTACATGGGTATAGACATTGATCAAATCTCATCAGTTTTGCTATATGTAAATTTTACCTAGCAAAGAAAAGATAATTTTAATTACGAATCTAACCTATTAATTAGAATTAAACACATACTTAATTCTAATCAATAGATTGGCTTTTTCACAATGGGATATGTTAGCAATTCAGAAGCTACTTTCTGAATTCTAGGCCGGAGAAAATTAGTAAATTTATTGAGGAAAATGGAAGCCAGATTTCTCACTGCTGAAGAGAGTTACAAATATGGAAAGGGAAATCCCAGAATAAGAATAAATCTTGTAGTGTTGGATAGAGCTAGAGATAGGTAGGTAGGTAGCTAGGTAGATAGGAGCGGGGGGGGGGGGGGGGGGGGGGGGGGGGGGGGGGGATGCGGTGGTGAGAGAGAGAGAAGGAGAGAGAGAGAGAAATAATGGCTCCTCGGAGAAAAGGCTAATTTCAGGGATGGGGCAGGGAAAGTGTAATATGGACCTGAAACATCTTGTTTCAACAGAGAAGACTGATGTGTTCTAAATATGATGGGAACATGTCTAAAGGACACAGGAGCCTACCTGAAGAGGCTCCCACTGGCCAAATCTTAAACAACTTGGGAATCAAACTAAATAATTATGAGAAAACAATTTGAGCATTAAATTGGATGAATTATTGCCCACTGAATAAAATAAGAACCCACAAGTCCACTCTGATTTAAATATATACACACAGACAATGTTTCCTTGCACATAGAGGAAATAATAAACATGGAAGGAAAGACAGAGTTTTAAAATTATCAATGGATGCTGGAATTATTGGGTGAAAGTTTGATAACTAGCAGGATATTTACCTAATCTCAAAATATCTCCCCTAAATTACTTACTAATCACAAAAGGAAAACAATAACTTTATAGGAAAAAAAAGTTGGTAGACACCTTCTTAACAAAGTGGCCAAAGTTAACATCATGAATACTGGGACAAACTGACATCATGCTATGATACACAGACAGTAACACAGCATCATACTGTGGCGTGTCTGCCAAAAATGAAAAACCTAGATCCAGTCACAAAGAAACAGCAAACAAACTTCAATGGAGGAACATTCTGCAAAATAACTGACCTCTACCTTTCAAAAATGTCAAAGTCACAAAAAGCAGAAAAGACAGAGGAACTGTCATAGATTACAGAAACTAAAGATTCGCGACAGCTAAGTGCAAAGAACGATTCTGGATTAGATTCAGGACCAGAAAAGAATAGCTACAAAGGACATAGTTGGGATAATTGACAAAAGTGAAAGTGGACTGTGGATTGATAGATAATTTTGTAACACTGTTAAACTTCCCTATTGTTATCACTATAATACGATCATGTAAGAAAATGTCCCGGTTCTTAGGAAATACACACTGAAGCATTTAAGAATAAAGAAACCAGTGTGTCTGCTACTGTCCCTCAAATGGTTCAAATAATAATAGTAATAAGCATATATATAATACATATATGAGAGAGAGTGATTAAGCAAATGGGTGCAATGTACAAACTGTTGGTGAATCTAAAGTCTATACAGAAGCTCTTTGTACTACGTTTGCAACTTTTCTGAAAGTTTGAAATTATATAAAATAAAAGGTTTTAAAATTAGTTCTTTTACTCTGGATTCTTCTTACATATAGCAAGAATGAATTTTTTTTTTTTACTCCATTCCCATACCTCCAAACTCATGGGGTAAAAAATAAAGAAAAGAGGTTATCGTCAATGAGTCCAAGCTATCCAAGTTTACGAATCTAGATAGAGACAAGAGATCCCGCAGAGAGCCACCATGTATCTCAACACATGAGAATCTCCAGCTGGGTCTCCCGGGAAGCAGAATCTGAGACAGAGTTGAAAATACAGGACCTTGGCAGGGAGCAGTGGCTCACGCCTGTAATCCTAGCACTTTGGGAGGGCGAGATGGGCAGATCACCAAGTTAGGAGATCGAGACCATCCTGGCTAACATGGTGAAACCACATCTCTACTAAAAATACAAAAAAATTAGCCGGGTGTGGTGGCAGGCGCCTGTAGTCCCAGCTACTCGGGAGGCTGAGGCAGGAGGCTGAGGCAGTCTCGCTCTAGGTAACAGAGCGAGACTCCATCTCAAAAAAAAAGAAAGAAGAAAAAAAAAAGAAAAGAAAATACAGGACCTTTATTGTGGAGTGATTTTTTAGGAATCATCACCTGGGGAAGGGGAAAAAAAAGGAGCAAGACAAGGCAGAGAAGGGAATTGAACTGTAATGCTGTCTTGACAAAGGCCTCATTTCTACCCACAGGGATGTCTGGAGTTGGGATGGCCCTTCAGAGATGTCCTGAGTTCAGGTAAGGGGGCTGGATTTTTTATTTGTTTGTTTATTTATTAAAGAGACAGAGTCTTGTTCTGTTGTCCAGGCTGAAGTGCAGTGGTGATCATAGCTCACTGCAGCCTCAAATTCCTGGGCTCAAGACATCCTCCCACCTCAGCCTCCCCAGCAGCTGAGACTACAGGTGAGTGCCACCACACTTGACTAATTTGGTTTTTTGTTTGTTTGTTTGTTTTGCTTTGTTTGTTTTGTTTGAGACGGAGTCTCGCTCTGTCGCCCAGGCTGGAGTGCAGTGACGCTATCTCGGCTCACTGCAAACTGCACCTCCCGGGTTCACACCATTCTCCTGCCTCAGCTTCCCAAGTGCCTTGGGACTATTGGCGCCCACCACCATGCCAGGCTAATTTTTTGTATTTTTAGTAGAGATGGGGTTTCACCGTGTTAGCCAGGATGGTCTCCATCTCCTAACCTCGTGATCTGCCCGCCTCAGCCTCCCAAAGTGCTAGGATTACAGGTGTGAGCCACCAAGCCTGGCTGTTCTTTTTTTAAATTATTATTATTTTTTTGTAAAACTGGGAGTTGGAGGGGGTGCCTACCATATCGCTGAAACTGATGTTGAACTCCTGGCCTCAAGTGATCCTCCTGCCACAGCCTCCCAAAGTGCTGGGATTACAGATATAAGCCACTGGGCCCAGCTGGGGCTCGACTTTTATATCCCTGCATCGACCATCCATTGCATACAAGCTTCCCTAGGAAGAAGACATGACCCTGGGCATCGCGACTCTCTCCAGACAAGGCAATTCCAAAAGAAAGCTGACAGCTCAGGGCTGCTTGCTGGCAGCACTCCTAGGCACTGGACAAATAAGTCCTTTAGTCCTGAGCGGGGATCTGGATGGCATGTCCATTACAATGTGTTTTTTAGAACCTCTGAATGAGCACAGTATATATTCTCCCAAAAGTAAGTGCCATCGTTGTGAAAAGGTCCTTTGGGATAGAGGTGGAGGTCCAGAGGGTTCTAGTTTAATGCCATGGGCCATTTCTACATCCTAAGTTGATGACATGGCCAACAGGAAGAGGAAGGTAATAGAGGAAAGCAGTGATGGTCGGATCACAACAGAGGGAGACTGGGACTTAAAGCACTCTCCATTAATAACCACAGACTCCTGAATGCTGACAGCTGCGGGGAGAATTGCCCCAAGGGCAGAAAAAAATTAAATGATAGAAAATTGGAGACCCTAAAACTTTCTACTAATTTTGGTAGTTAGATAACCACATTCAAAGAAAAAGATGAAACATAAACAGGATCTTTGCATAAAAAACGCAAAGTAAATCACAATAGAAATTATCCAAAGACATAGGGGAAGAGTTTCCACAAACAGTCTTCCATTATCTCAATAAAATTATGGAGCAACATGATTTCTCCGAAAAGAAAGAAACTGAAGAGAAGAGATGCAACAGACAGAAGCATTCAAAGTGGAGATGACAAGACAACAAAGAAAGACGAAAAATGAACTGCAGACCTTGGGAAAGAAATGAAAAAAAAAACACAGGGCCATGTAATTTTGGCTGAAATGTGGTAGAGTTCATGTGGATACGTTTAAGGAAATCATCCAAAATGAAACAGAAAAAATAAGGACATTTAAAATTATTGCAGAAATACAGATATGAAAAGCAGAGGAAATCAAACATATAACTAATTTGGTGTTCCTAAAAAAGAGAACAGAACAAAATCAAGATATCAAAGAAACTTTTTGTCTGCATTGAATACATAAATCTTGAGATGCAAAGACCACCCCGCAAGGGAAGAAAATGATACAGAATGACTAATACCAAGACATATGCTGGTGAAGATAATAAACTAGAATTATAAAGAAAGAATCTTGGCCGGGCGCGGTGACTCAGGCCCATAATCCCAGCACTTCGGGAGGCCGAGGCGGGCAGATCACGAGGTCAGGACATCGAGACCATCCTGGCTAACACAGCGATAACCCCGTCTCTACTAAAATACAAAAAAATTAGCCGGCCTTGCTGGCGGCGCCTGTGTAGTCCCAGCTACTTGAGGCTGAGACAGGAGAACGCGTTGAAACCCGGGGGCAGAGCTTGCAGTAGCCGACGATCCGCGCACTGCACTCCAGCCTGGTGACATTAGCGAGACTCCGTTCTCAAAAAAAAAAAAAAAAAATCTTTTGCGCATCCAGATGGCAAAAGCCAATCTAAACATGGTATGGGCCGGCGCGGGCTCAAGCGTAACCCAGCCTTGGGAGGCGAGATGGGCGGCATCACGAGGTCACAAGATCGAGACCATCCTGGCTAACATGGTTGAAACCGTTCTACAAAAAAAACAAAAACTAGCCGGTGAGTGGCGGCGCCTCTAGTCCCAGCTACTCCGAGCGAGCAGAAATGCTGTGAACCCGGGAGCGGAGCTCAGTGAGCTTGGATCCGAGCCACGCACCAGGCCGGGCGACAGAGAGCGAGAGCTCCGTCTCAAAAAAAAAAAAAAAACGATGGATGAACCAGGCTGTCCCAGTATTGATGATATTGATGTTAACTTATGATCACTTTGTTAAGAAGGTGTCTACCAACATTTTTTTCCTATGAAGTTATTTTCTCTTGAAACACTTTTTTGAGAAATGTCTACAAAAGTGTAGAGAGAAGAAAAGTTTAGTAACCAAATTTATAACCAGCCTGAATGTCCTCTAAATAAAAAAGTAACAGAGCAACATTCTCAAGCACACAAGCAAAAACTTAGGAATTATAACACCCAGGAGATGAGTCAAAAGAAGCAACCCAAGAATAGAAAAATATGTTGAGAGGATTGATGTTGAGCATCGAAATCATTTAAATAAGAGTAACTAGTTAACATTTATTGTTATCTATAAAGCATTGTTTTGAGCTTTATAGATACTAAATCATTTAATGTTTACACTAACTCCATAAGGTAGATACAGTACCACCATCTTGCACAACTCCAGTGGATACCATTGATCCAGACAAAGGGAGTTGTTTGTCGTGTTTAATTTTAGGGTTGGGGTTTTAGATTTGTTGGTAAATAGAAAGGAACAAGCCAAGGCAGGAGAAGAAAGAAGAGAAGTTACAGAAAACAGAATCGTTATAACAAATCCTCAAGAGAGACCCAGTTCAGAAGCAGGTGTGAGGACAGACTTAGGAAGATGCAGATACATTTCCAAGCTAAGCAGGAAAGTGAAGATAAAGCACTTTTAAATAGCAGGCAAGGAAATCGGACCACGGATTCATGGACATCTAAAAGCTTAAAAATATGCTTGAATTGAGACAAAATTCTCTGCCATTCCAAATCCCAGTTCATTTTGTGACTTGTGAACATAGGTGAGTTTCTTTCACATGGTACAGAAGACATGGTAAGGAGCTAGATATGCCAGAGGTGGTATGCGGTGAGGCCCTGACACTTGTTGGTGAAGAGTGGGCTTGTCACAAGTCCTGGCTGGGCTCCCAAACCCCACGCAGAGCTGTGAGCCTTTCCAATATCACAACCCAGCGAGCAACTTGTCTTGGAATCAGGACAATATAGTAGCTCAGCTCTTGTCACTTTCCAGTCTGCCTTTGAACCTAAATCTGAGGGATTGGCAGCAGCCCATGTAGACTGACAACAACACTCTTCGTGTTATTAATACATTTTTCTCTATTACTTTCTTGTATATTTAAGATTCTCAAAACTAATTGATTTTATCAGAGCCAGCTAGCAACAAAAAGTGGGGCTGAGGGGAACAACATAATTCAGTCACAGTGACTGCCTGAGGTTTCAGGCTTTTCTTTGCACTTGGTCCTGGCAAGTTTTACAGCAGGAACACAGCTTCCCTCCCTCTTCCTTAACAGGGCCCTCCTTCATGCTGTGGGGTACACATCCTATTTCAAGGAGTTGTGGACTTCGGTCCCTTTTAAAATCTTTCATACCATTCTTCTTATGCCAGGGCTTCTTAACCCTGGCACTAATGACATCTTGGGCTGGATAATCTTTCATTGTGGCTGAGAGTGGAAGAGATTCTGTCCATCATAGGATGTTTAGCAGCATCCCTGGCTTCTACCCACTAGATACAAGAAGCATCTCAAATCCCACCACTTATGACAACCAAAAATGTCTCTAGATAGTTCCAGATATCCCCTCGGGGCCAAGTTGCCTCTGGTTGAGAACCACCATCTTAAACTGAAATCTTACAAAACATTTTAAACATTTTGTAACTATTACACACTCTATAGCCAGGCTATTTACTCCCAAGTCAAAGATTTTGTAAAAACCTGGGGATGACGTGTAATCCCAATGTTCAACTGTCTCCCTAGACATCTGCCCATCTCTCTGTATTTGCAAATTACAATACTCATTGATCCTTCCTTTCATAGATTCCATTATCCATTCATATTTTGACTCTAAGAGATGTTTGCTCGAATCGTGTCTGCTGTGCCTAATGGTCTCAGTAATTTAAAAGCTTCCTGCCAGCAGGCATTTCCCACTATTGACCGTGGTGTTCTGGAAAACATATGTTGCTTTTGCAAAAGTATAGTTGGGTCCCCCACTCCATTCCAAAGCTTCAGGTGTCATCTTTTCTACAAAGTAATTGGGCATTGAGAGTTTGTATTCACTTTTTGAAATTTTAGTCTCATGGAGATGCTGAGCAGACAGTTCCTCATGCTGCAGCTCCAGGATAGAAACAGCAGCAGCAAGGGGATTTCTGGATTGAAAGTAACAGAAAAAGGTTATTACCCTTTCTCTGCCTTCTCCTATCCATTCCAAATGGGTTTTCTTTTCTTTCTTTCTTTCTTTCTTTTTTTTTTTTTTTTGGAGATGGATTCTCACTCTGTCACCCAGGCTGGAGTGCAGTGGTGCGATCTTGGCTCACTGCAACCTCCGCCTCCTGGGTTCAAGAGATTCTCCTGGCTCAGCCTCCTGAGTAGCTGGGATTACAGGCTTGCACCACCACACCTGGCTAATTTTGTATTTTAGTAGATATGGGGTTTCACCATATTGGTCAGACTGGTCTTGAATTCCTGACCTCATGATCCGCCCGCCTCGGCCTCTCAAAGTGCTGAGATTACAGGCATGGGCCACCACGCCTGGCCTGGGTTTTCTTTTTTAAGTTGTTAGGATGTGTTTTAATTTCGAATAGATTTTGTGATTCTAGCAGTGTTTGGAAATCTACATTGCATTTTACTGTATTAGCAAAAACCATTTTTTGTTTTCTTGAAAAATTTTTGTAATCTGTAAATGCTTCCATATAGTAGAAGTGAGTCCCCACCGTTTTCTTAGAGAGGCAAAAGAGTATATGCTTTGCAGCTGATTTGCCTATTACACTAAGTGGATTTTTCAAAGGCTTCCCCTCTGAACCAACTACTTCTCTGTCCATTTTTTCTACCATAACTCGGTGACACGTACTGTATGTTCCAGTCTTAACAACCAGGTCATAGCTGTGAGCATTATCCCTCTGTCTCTGGGAAATTTTTCAACTCCTATGTCATTTTCTCTGACATTCATTCAAGTAGATTAATCCAGTCTCCAACATAGGAGCAAAGTGTGCCTTTCAAAATACAAACCGACCTCCACCACACTGCCTACTTGAACATCCTTCGGGACTTCCGGTTGCTCCTTGGGGAAAGGTGAAGCTCTCTCCCATGACCTGTGAAGACTGACAGTCTCCCCTTGCCTTCCTCTCCAGCCTCGTCTTGCACCAAGCGATCCCTCCTCTCCTGGCTCTCTCTGCTCCTCTCCTAGTCCTCCATGCCCAGTGTCCTCTTCACTGCCTGGTGCTCCTAACCAGAATGGGCACCCCTTCCCACCTAAGCTAACTGCTTAATGAACTGCTACTCATTCTTAGGTTTCAGCTCAAGCATGACCTGACATTCTCTGACAGTCTTCACTAGGATCTCTCTTCCAGTTAAAGGCCCTGATTGGACCAGATACCAGGTACCATGGCAAGACCTTCATAACACTTGTTCCTGTTGCAACTTTACCATTTGTGTGATCATTTTGTTAATCTCTGTCCCCCCAAGAGGATGATAACATCTGTAACAGCAGAGACTGTGTCAGTTTTTACTCATATCTGTATCCCAAGTGCCTTACTCATTATGGGAAGAGTCTATCTTCTTAGGACTCAAATAGATCCACTTTTCCTTACACCACTGTCACAGTTTTAGCTCAGACCAGAATCTTCTCTCACTTGTGCCAGAGAAGTCAAGCTTTGGCTTGTTTGGATTATAATCAACTAGAGGAAGAAGGTAGTGGCTATGGAGAAGTTGAAGGATCTGGGATGGTATTTTGGAAATGGAACAACAGGACTTGAAAAGGAAGTGAATGAGGCAGGATGGAGAAGGGGAGGAATCAAGACCTTTCATTTCCCCCTCCAGATCCTTCAGTCCAAACTCCTTATGTGAAACCTTGCATGGGCCTTCAACCTCTGGCTCCTAATTGCCTAGAAAGCCTCATTTCTCACCTCTTCCCTTGCTCTCTTTCCACATGCATTCCCCTAATGCAAGCTGTAGCCACAATGAACACTGTGCAGGTCCCTGGACTCTGCATGCTCTTACTGTTCACTGCACCTCACCCTTCATCCAATTAATGCTTGCTGGTCCTTCATCCTCACCAGAAGCTGCCTCCTCAGGGAAAATGAGGCCGGACAGGTGTCCCTCCTTTGTGCTGTCTTCTGTCCTATACTGACTCTGTTGTCACCTACACCCTACATTGGTATTTTCTGTCTATTTACATCTCCCCCACTAGATTATAAGTTCCTTGGGGCAGAGATGACATCTTATTTATTGTCACATCCTTCAAACCAGCACAGTGCTTGACATGTAGTGAAAGTTCAATACACATTGCATAGATGCATAAAGAATGGGGCTAGCTAAGAGGCTCAGAGAAACTGCCTGACCTGCTCCAAGTCACTGGACAGAAAGTGGCAGAGCTAGAATTGAAATCTATATAAACAAAGATAGTCTTCTATTTTCTTTTCTTTTCTTTCTTTCTTTTTTTTTGTTTGTTTGTTTTGGTTTTTTTTTTTTTTTTTTTTTTTTTGGTTTTTTTTTTTTTTTTTTTTTTTTTGAGATGGAGTCTTGCTCTGTTCCCCAGGCTGGAGTGCAATCTCGGTTCACTGCAACTCCACCTTCCAAGTTCAAACGATTATCCTGCCTCAGCCTCCCAAGTAGCTGGGATTATAGGCATGCGCCACCACACCTGGCTAATTTTTTGTATCTTTAGTAGAGATGGGGTTTCACCATGCTGGCCAGTCGGGTCTCGAACTCCTGATCTCATGATCTGCCTGCCTCAGCCTCCCAAAGTGCTGGGACTACAGGCGTGAGCCCCTGTGCCCGGCCTAGTCTTTCCATTTTCTTACCCCATCTCCTAGCGGTGAAAATAATGGAAATACGGGACCTATTTGTGGATAAAGGAGAGAAATTCTGGGAGAGCAGTTTAATCAGTCTCTTCATTCCCAGAACTGATACTGACAGCCAAAAGGGAACTGGGAGGAAGCAGATGTTGTTTTCCAGGAAGGGTGGTCTGGGTGAAGAGCCAGTGCAGGGCAGGATGGGGGTCTACTGGCACAGTCTTGGCAGGCAGCACCTGGGATCCAGAACAGACAGGTCGTGTGGGAGGGCACTGGACCCAGGGAACCACATCCAGCATGGCCCTTCCTCAGCCATGCAGTACCTTGAGCTGGAGTGGAGACAGGTGGATGTGTCAGATGCAGACTCTCAGACATCTCAGGCTTACAAGGTCTGTCCTAAATAGTTAGTCCAACCTCTGGCTCAACACCTGCATTTTATCCCAGCACTTCTTGAGCATGTCCATCATTACAGGCCCTTTGTTGAGCACATTTTCCCCCTTGGAAAGAAAATAGCCCTGTTGAATTGTGAAAATAAAACACACACAGAGAAGAGTTATTTTATTCTGCTGTGAATGTACACCTAGAAATATGATTTTTAAAAATGAACATGTGTAGACAAGTAGTATACTGCCTTTATTCAAAGGCTGCTTTAAAACCCAGAGATCAGCGTGGTGGCTCATGCCTGTAATCCCAGGACTTTGGGAGACTGAGGTGGGCAGATCATGAAGTCAGGAGTTTGAGACCAGCCTGGCCAATATGGTGAAACCCCAACTCTACTAAAGATACAAAAATTGGCTGGGCATGGTGGCACAGGCCTGTAATCCCAGCTACTCAGGTGACTGAGGCAGAAGAATCACTTGAACCCGGGAGGCGAAGGTTGCAGTGAGCCGAGATCAGGCCACTGCACTCTAGCCTGGGCGACAGAGTGAGACCCTGTCTCCAAAAAAACAACAACAACAACAACAACAGCAACCCAGAGATCTATATCCCCTTTGACTTTTGAATATGGAATTGTTTTCTTTCTTCCGTAGACATCTAAAAGGTAAGACCCTCTGGCCCAAAATTTCCACACATAATGCTATACTTCTAAATGGATTTATGAAAAGCCTCAGAACGTTTGCTTTCTTGCTAGTGCTAAAAGCTGCTGGCTATGATGTCTCTGCCCCGCAAAAAAATGTGGGGTTTTATTTTAAAATTAGATCCTTTGGTTAATTTAAAGATTATGCCAAGTGTATGTTCCAAATCCCCTCATTCCATCTGACCTGTAGGAACACATCTGCTCCGTATTCGCCCCACCCCGACTTCTGACGGTGGCATATGTCTGATTCCTTTGATTAAAGAGAAGGGTTTGTTAGGATGTCATGTACAGTATATCAAAGGAGATCAGGCACCCGTCTGCAAGTCAGATGACAAAAGGGGTGATCAGGACGGGTACGGCTAAGCAGACGTTGTGAAGAGCCAGCTCAGGGGAATGAGTCATAATTTGGAAAAGTGTTTTGTTAACGATGGTTTTGGTAATAATCACACACAAGTCCCAGGGTCTGCAATGTTCAGTGGAGCAAAGTAATTTCCCAAACATCCATCTGTCCCAGGTACAGAACTCCAACCAAATTGCAGAACGAGCATGGCAAGGGAGATTCCACAACATTTGGCAATAATTTTCCAAACTGAGGTTTGTCCAGCTGTTCAGTGGATGGATCCAGCATGATGAAAAGCTTTGTTTCTGAACGGTAAGGCTGCCCGAGAACGTCATTGTCTTTGTATTCTAAAGAAAATATACATTTTCTACATATTTGTTGAATTTCTAGAGTAATTGGCTTCCACACTGGCCCATCACTCTGACTCTCTGCATCTCATGGAATGTGTGCTGTTCACCTTGGTGCTGAGAGATGAGAACAGAAGTAATGCTTCCTGGCTGGGTGCAGTGGCTCACACTGGTAATCCCATCAATTTGGGAGGCTTAGGTGGGTGGATCACCTGAGGTCAGGAGTTCAAGACCAGCCTGGCCAACATGGTGAAACCCCGTCTCTACTAAAAATACAAAAATTAGCCAGGTGTGGCAATGGGTGCCTGTCATCCCAGCTATTTGGGAGGCTGAGGCAGGAGAATCTCTTGAACCCAGGAGGTGGAGGTTGCAGTGAGCCGAGATTGCACCATTGCACTCCAGCCTGGGCGACAAGAGCAAAATTCCATCTGAAAAAAATAAATAAATAAATAAATAAATAATGCTTCCTGCACAGAGCTACTTTTAGAAATGCTAAATCCTCTCTACTTAAACTGTGAGGTTCTAGGTTTCCTGTGGAAACTTGTTAGAAATGCAGAATCTTGGGCCTCACCCCTGATCTACTGAATAAAACCCCCCCCCCTTTTTTTTTTCTGAGATGGAGTCTCGCTCTGTCGCCCAGGCTGGAGTGCAATAACGCAATCTTGGCTCACTGCAAGCTCCGTCTCCCGGATTCACGCCATTCTCCTGCCTCAGCCTCCCGAGTAGCTGGGACTATAGGCACTTGCCACCACACCTGGCTAATTTTTTGTAGTTTTAGTAGAGACAGGGTTTCACCGTGTTACCCAGGATGGTCTCGATCTCCTGACCTCGTGATCTGCCCACCTCAGCATCCCAAAGTGCTGGGTTTACAGGCGTGAGCCACTGCGCCCGGCCCAAACCCACATTTTAACAAACCGTCAGCTTTGTAGGTCCCAAGATTGGACCTTTTCAGGCATTCTTTACTTTCTGTAGCCTGATCTTTTTTTATTAGAGGAAATGACTTTCTGCCATTTATTAAAAATACAAATCAAGTACTTTGTGAACTGTTTTTGTGTGCCACTCTTTTTTCAAAACATGTTTAGTAAGTGACTAATAGCCAGGTGCAGTGACTCCCATCTGTAATCCCAGCACTTTGTGGGGTGGAGGAAGAAGGATCACTTGAGGCCAGGAGTTTAAGACCAGCCTGGGCAACATGTCAAGACCACATCTCAAAAAATAAAAACAAAAAATAGCTGGTGTGGTGGCATGCACCTGTAATTCTAGCTACTCAGAAGGCCAAAGTGGGAGGATCTCTTGAGTCCAAGAGGTCAAGGCTGCAGTAAGCCATGATCACGCTATTGCACCCCAACCTGGATAACAGAGTGAGACCCTATTTCTAAAAAACATAAAATAAATATAAAGCGGGTATTTCATGAACTGTTTTTGTGTGGCACTCTTTTTTCAAAACATATTTAGAAAATGACTAGTACGTGTCGAACCCAGTACTAGAGGGTGGGATGAAACAATGATTGTCAAAGAATCTGCCCCTAAGAAATTCAATTCTACTACAATTGATGTATTTTAGAGAAAGCCTTTAGTTTTCTCTCTGAGACTTTAGGGTTCACATATCTCTTCTAATGCTTCTGTGTCCTCTTTGTTTCCTGGTGGGCCATCTTTTAACAAACAGTGTTGCAATGTGGAGAGTGGCTGGGTTCATGGCTGTCTGTCCTCGGCCCCTAGGGAGAGCTCCTTCATGCCCCATGGGTGCTGGCTGCAGCTGCTCCCTTTCACACCTGAGACTGGGGGCAAGTTTCCTGTTCTTTGTTCTCTGCAGGCCCCCAACCCAATTCTCTAGGCAACTGGAAGATCCTCAACCCAGCACTGCTAGGGAGAAATGCTCCCTTGCAAGTATGAATATTGTTTCCAGAATATCAGGGAGAAAAAGCAGAATGCTCTTCTGGGGCTTAAGTCCTGCCTGTGCATAAAGCAGCAAGGAAGATCCAAAGGTAGATTTTAGGTGTCTCCTTTATCTTAGCCCCGGCATCCTCTACTGAAGAGAACAGTCTTACCCTCCCACCTCCCCTTTCTTTGGTAGGGGCAGCCATTTACATGCTGCGGGAAAGCCAGAGGCAAGGCGCCGCTAGGAGGGAAATGGTTAGTCCTGCTGGCAAAGCAGTGAGCTAGGGGCTGTTGGTGGGGGACCAGCCAAGGCTGTTTCCCACTTAGGGATTTTTTTACACTAAAAGGCACAGAGGAATTCACTGTAAATCCAGCCCCACTGGAGTTGTATTCAGTATCAACTCCTCCCAGGTTCTGACACATGCTTAATTCTTATCCTGAGTTCCTGAAGCTGATGGAGATTTTGTTCTATTTATAAATCTTCATGGATATTTAATAAAAATATGGGAGAGAGCCCAGGTGTTTTACTTTACTCCATCCGTTTTACAAAATCAAGGGACTGCCTTTAAAGAAAATAAATACATAAATATTGATAAAAAGCACTTATTTAATACTTTAAAGAGTGTCTGCTTTAAAACAAAAGCCAAAATTATGTTAAATGGCAAAAAGCTAGAAGTAGTCCCTCTAGGCAAAGGAACAAAACAGAGATTCTCTATTTCCTACCTTCATTCTTTTCTTCCTCTTCAACAGTTATTGAGCATCTACTAGCTCCCAGATGCTAAGTGCTGGGATACAAACTCATATAAAAAATGATGCCTGCTCCCAAGGAGTTTACTATCTACCAGTTACTATTGTCATCATTTAGGAAGTTTCTTCTAATGCAGTAAGCATTAAACCTGGGAGACCAGATTTAAGACAAAGCTTTCAGAGAGGGTGGAGTCAGAGTATAAGGATAGCAAGAAACACCATTCTTCGTTTCTTCACCAAGCCACTGGATCGAACCAGCCCTGAAGCCCACCACACTACTGCCAGTCTTCAATTTACAAAAGTCAAATAATCCCTTTATTGTTTGGGCTACTTTCAGTTGGGCTTTTTGTTTCTTGACCTTGAACAAAACTTATACACAGGGGATTCCTTTCCTGGAAAAGAGACAGAGCTAATTGACCTCTGAGGACACTTCCTACCTCCAAACATTTCACAGGCAAGTTAAACATCCCCATCAAAGATCATGCCTGAGCAAACAAATTACATATTTTACTCTAAATTCAAGAAGTTAAATTGGATACTCAGACCCTGTGGGCTTTCGGAGTGCTTTCTCCTCAAATAAATACGTGTTGCATAAAGGACTAAATACAGTCTGGGGAGCAGACAGAAGGAAGAAGAGGCTTGGCTAAGGCCTCTGAGATTCGATAGTTAACAATACACTTAATTTGCCCACTGTTTGACACTGTCATAGCAATGCCACGTTTGCTTATAAATGTCGTCTTGTTTGGCAGCAGCAGCCCTGCTGTTTCTCAGACATGTCAGTATCCTGGCCATAAATGATGATTAAGCTCTCAGAAAGCCTAGGGTCTACCTTTCCCTTAAATCCCTTAAGGTGACTTTCCAGTGTTGTAGGCAGCCTCCCCATCATGTGTATTTTGCACACAGGGCTCATGCACACAGGCCAGAGCCCTACAGTGGACTAAAATAATGTTAAGTTCTTGGACCCAAGATAACAGTTTTGTTTGTTTGTTTGTTTGTTTTTGAAACAGAGTCTCCCTCTGTAGCCCAGGCTGGAGTGCAGTAGCACGATCTCGGCTCACTGCAATCTCCACCTCCTGAGTTCAAGTGATTCTCCTGCCTCAACCTCCCGAGTAGCTGGGACTACAGGTGCCCACCACCACGCCTAGCTAATTTTTTGTATTTTAGTAGAGACGGGGATTCACCGTGTTAGCCAGGATGGTCTCGATCTCCTGACCTCGTGATCCGCCCACCTTGGCCTCCGAAAGTGCTGGGATTACAGGTGTGAGCCACCATGCCCAGCCTATTTTTAAAATAAATAAAAATAAGTGAAAACGTGACTGCCCACATGAATATTTTCCCTCCAACTTGGTTCTTTTATCTTCTCTGGCTGAGAGAGTGAGCTGAATCCTGAACCTGAATTTGAACCTAAGTATGCTCGTTACAGTTCCCAAAATGCTGATGCCAGGTCCTACCTCTTTTTTTTTTTTTTTTTTTTTTT
>NW_016805765.1:207682-221635 GCF_001698545.2 Rhinopithecus bieti
TTTTTAGTACAGACTGGGTTTCACCGTGTTAGCCAAGATGGTCTCGATCTCCTGACCTCGTGATCCGCCTACCTTGGCCTCCCAAAGAGCTGGGATTACAGGCCGGCCCTCCTATTTCTTCTAGAGCATGGAGGTGGAGGGGAATTTTTATCCCTCCCTCCCTTCCTCCCTTTCTTCCTTCCTCCCTTCCTCCCTTCCTCCCTCCCTCCCTTCCTCCCTCCCTCCCTCTTTCCTTCCTTCCTTCTCTCTCTTCCTTTCTTTCTTTCTCCTCTCTCTATCTCTCTCTCTGTCTCTCTGTCTCTCTGTCTCTCTGTCTCTCTCTCTCTCTCCCGGGCACGGTGGCTCATGCCTGTAATCCCAGCACTTTGGGAGGCTGAGGCGGGCAGATCAGCAGGTCAGTAGATCGAGACCATCCTGGCTAATATGGTGAAACCCTGGCTCTACTAAAAATACAAAAAAACTAGCTGGTTGAGGTGGCAGGCGCCTGTACTCCCAGCTACTCAGGAGACTGAGGCAGGAGAATGGCGTGAACCCAGAAAGCTACACTTGCAGTGAGCCGATATCGCGCCACTGCACTCCAGCCTGGGAGACAGAGCAAGACTATGTCTCAAAAAAAAAAAATTATAATAATAATAAAAACAATGATATCAACAGTTAATTTACAGACTAACAAATGAAAATAGTGAAAAGATGTTTTGCTTACGCTTACTAATAATCAAATAAATGGGAATATTAAACAATTAAAGATTATCATTTCCTACTTTCACATAGACAGAAAGTTAAAAGATTGAGAATACCAAATTTGGGTGTGGGTGTGGAGAAATAGGCTTTCTCAGGCTTTGTAGGTGAGGGTAGATTGAAACAATCTTCCTGGAGGGCAATTTGCCAACATCTTTTAAAACCTTAAAATGTGCATACCATTTGACCTGTGACCCGTAATTATCTTCCTAGGAACTTATCCTTATCCTAAGAAATTCATCATGTATGCGTGCGTAGATTTGTTTATGGATAACAGTTGCAAGCAAGCTTAATGTTCAATAGTAGGATTGGTTAAATGATTTTTGGCAGACCTACAGGAAGGAATAGTAAACTACCATTAAAAAATAATGTAAAAGAAAATTTACTGCCATGTGAAAAGATTCATGATATATTCTTACGTGGATAAATTACAAAACAATACGTGTAACATGTAACGTAAAAGAGTGCTTAGCTCTGGGGAGCCAGTTGTTTTACTTTCTTTTGCATTTTCTTTACATTGTCCATTTTTTAAATAAATAAATACTGATTTGTAATGAAAAGATATGTAGTAAATGGTTTTTGTTTGTTTGTTTTTTCAGATGGAGTCTCACTCTGTCACCCAGGCTAAAGTGCAGTGGCATGATCTTGGCTCACTGCAACCTCCTCCTTTCCGGGTTCAAGTGATTCTCCTGCCTCAGCCTCCTGAGTAGCTGGGACTACAGGTGCCGCCACCACATCCAGCTAATTTTTGTATTTTTAGTAGAGACTGGGTTTCACCATATCGATCAGGCTGGTCTTGAACTCCTGACCTCAGGTGATCCGCCTGCCTCGGCCTCCCAAAGTGCTGGGATTACAGGCGTGAGCCACCGTGCCTGGCTGCTATTTGAAAAATTACTATTGTTTGGAGATACCAAACATTTGAGAAATAAAGTGAGCTGAGATCCAGCCACTGCACTCCAGCCTGGGCGACAGAGCGAGACTCCGTCTCAAAAAAAAAAAAAAAAAAAAGAGAGAAATAAAATGTCATATTCTTAAATATTCCAGTTCTCTAAGATCTCTCCAACCTGTGGGTATAAATGGAGACACGTTATGAATCATCATTCCTGTTTCAAAGTCTCTGGACCCGTTTGCTGAGCTATTCTTCCTGGTTCCCTCAAAACCTCCTCATGGAGTTACTTCTGGGAGGAGAGTGGGGGTATCACAGGGACTTGCCTTCTTGCGCTCCATCCCCATCCAGGTCTGCTGCTGTGAAGCCACTCGAGGGCGCCTCCCCACTGTGACTGTGACACTGTGACCAAAGGGACCTGCCCAAACAGGATGCATGCCTGGGGACAATATCTCTTTGAGCTCCAAATAGCAAGCCAAGGCACCTGGTATCCTCACGTGCTGAGCCCCTGCCAGAAGTGAGGAGATGTCACTCTGTTCTACTCTGGTCACACTTTGACACTTGGACCCCATTATCCCCCAGAATCCCTACCACCTCCCCAAATGTTCCTCCCACTCCAGTCTTCAGCCCTTCTTTTGATGAACCTCACACAAGGGTGCTGAAGTCCAGCCCCATCAGAGCCTGCTGTTTTTGAGACCTTCTAATCCTCCCTCTCGCCCCGCCCCCCCACCTCCCATGCTAGTTTAAGACCTCTCTGTCCTGTAGCCAGAAAAGACAGGGCACAAGCACTAGGAAAAATCATGATTACTCTCCCAGTTTAACAGTGGACAAAGGTTTATTGCACTTCTACTGTCTGCAAAGGACGTTGGACATGGGGATGAGCACACCCGGGGGGAACTTCCACCCAACTCACACCCCAGCAGGGAGGTGTTTGTGTCACATTCATCATCTGGCTAGGGAGAGACAGAGTTTGTGGTGAATACCCACATTCTTAGCCTAAGATTCACCTGCTAATTGCATCTTCTAATGTTGTCCAAGTTTTGCTAGGTGACACCTCCTCACTCCAAGGAAGCTGTGCCTTCCTTAGGGTAGCCCCCAGGACACCTTGTTGCCAACAGGCCTCAGTTTCCCTAGAGATCTCGGTTCCTACACTAACTGCCAAGCACTGGAAAGGTGGACCCAAGATGGGGCACGGTGGGGCCAGTGCTCAGGAAAGCAGGCTCCTCTGGGGCAGAGAATGCCCACCAGAGAACATGCCCGCCGACCTGGGCTCCCTTTCGGCCTTTGATCGGGAAACCTGTCCCACGTCTGCGGCAGCGATGAGGCCTGGAGGGCGGGGCCTGGTGCTGCCTGGCAATGCGCGACCCAGGTATTTGGTAAGTCCGGGAGCCTGAGGACTGGGCATAGGGTGGGGCCTGTCTCCAGTCAGTGTTGAAGGAACAGGAAATTCCTATTGGCAGGATGACCTCATGCTGACAGTGCTAGGGCACGCCCGCGCCCGACAGGGGTTAATCTCAGAGACGCAGTGCCTTGTCCCAGGACAGGGCCGAGGCCACCGCCCGCGGATTCCTCAGAGGAGGGTGCGGGGAGCATCTCTGGAGGTTTAGAAGCTTTAATTACTTGAAGACTCCAGAGCACGGATCCCGTTCATTCGGGCTACCGCTCATCCAACCCCTTCTTCCATGTCCTCATGTAAGGTTTTTGGGCTCTCCTGCAGGTGCCTAGGGAAACTCGGATCCCGTACCCCACAGGGCTGTAAAGCCAGCTCCTTCCCTCGCAGCCCAAGTTCTGCAGGGCTTGGAGACAGGGTGGGTTCCCTCTGCTGGTGCACTCCCTGTCCTCGCCTTGGACCAGGCAGTTCCCTGTAACTCAAGAGTCCGCGATCAGGAGTTGCTCAGCGCGGGAACGTTCCCTGCAAGACTGGGGACTGCGGCCGGGACACTTGGGCCGGGGCCAAGGGCGGGGTTGCGCGGTCTCCAAGCTTGGCTTGGCTTGGCTTGGGCCGCGCAGTCGATGGTGTTGCCAGCTACTCCTGGAATCGCCCCGCAAGTGGTAGGCGAGGGGGTGCGAGTGGGAACGAGACGTGGTAGGGGAGCCTCCTGGAAAAGGCGGTCGTGTCTCAAGCCCTGTCCCCCTCCCCCCCACCACCACTCCCAGGTGCAGGTGGTGTGTGTGCCTCAGTGCAGACCGCCCCAGGCCTGTCCGGGCAAGCATCTCCCTCCTCCCCACCCCTACCCTTGCTCCCCAGTCCTCCTTGGTCCCTCCCCTTCCCGGTGAGATGACAGAAGCCACTGGGCACTAAGCATCGGAGGTGAATTGGGGGGTCAGGGTGCAAAACAAGAGCCTTCCTTTCTCAAATTGTGCTTAGAGAGTGCTACAGTTGGTGTGGGCTTCCATTCCATGTTTGTGATCTCTACTGGCCTGTGGCATGAATGCAACAATAGACAGATGGACCTAAGGATGGACAGATAGACTGATGACCTGACTGTCCTCCCTGCCTCCAGTCCAGGTCTGGAGAGGTGGGGAAGCAGTCCCCCCATATCTTCCAGTCCTGGAAGGGTAGAGGGGCCAGGAGCAAATTCCTTGACTCCCCCAGCAACACGTAGGAGGGGCAGAGGTGGAGTCAGCCGTGATCTGACCTGGCAGAGAGAGGTAGTAAAAGCATTCTTGCTCTCCCAGGAAGGCAACTCAGAACCTCCAGTCACAGAAAAATAGGAAATGGAGCATGTAGTGTCTCAGACTAGAGAATGAACCCTGGGGAGGTTGATGCTTGGGCAGAGGTGTTAGGGGAAGGTGACTTTTAAGCCTTCAGACTTTATCTGTTTAGTACTTGCTTTTATTTTTGGTTCCTTAGATGCTTAACCTGAGTGATGTGTGTAAAAGATGTAACTCTTCTAAGCAATGAGGAAAAACAGGGAAGGAAACAGTAACTGAGATCTGAGCAAAGCGCCTGGAGAAAGCAAATATGCCCAGCACTCGCCTGCAGCTTCCCGAGGCTTTGTTCACCGCTGTGTCTTCAGCAACTAGAATAGTGCCTGGCACATAAAAGACCCCCAGTAGCTATTTGTTGAATGAATGAATGAGAAGGAAGGAGAACCTCCAGACCCACCTGTTTCCATGTCTCAGCCGAGTCACCATCTTGCTGTGAGCTAGTCCCTGACTCAGCCCAGCTCTCTGCCATGTGTCACTCCTTCTCATCCCCTGGGCCATTAATAGGAGGTTGCAGTGAGCGCCACCGCACTCCAGCCTGGGCGACAGAGCGAGACTCCATCTCAAAAATAAATAAATAAATAAATAAATAAATAAATAAATATAAATAAAACTCCACTGATGGCCGTCATGCAGCAGGAATGGCAGGTAGTGGGGCAGATACTGTGAGTCAGACAGAATCTCTGCCCTCTGGGCATTCCCACTCCAGTGGGGAAAATGGACAAGAGATAGATGTCATCAGTGGGGTGAACTGTGTGGGGAGAGGATGTGCATGCCTGTGCAGGGGGACACAAGTGACAAGTGACAGAGGCTATGTGAGCCCAAGGAGACCTCACCCAGTGCTTAGGAGCAGGACTTTGTGAGTTCCAGGCAGATCCAGGCTTGAATGTCAGCTCCACCCTGGTATAACATCGGGCAAGTTACTTAAGCTACACTTCATTTCTTGTCTACCAAATGGACACGATGCCCTCTTCATAATCTGGTGTGAGATGAAATTGATATAATTCATGTTAAATACTCAGCCAGGGCCAGATACTGAATGTTAGTGATTCTCGTTAAAGGAGCATTCTTGTTAAGGTATTAAAGAGAAGGTGACGTGGCTTAAAGGAGGACAAGGAGCAAAAAAGAGAGTAACTTGGTGACTCTAAGTGAAGTTATGGTAACTAAGCATGCCTGTAGAAGGAGAAAAGCTAAGACAAAGGAGGGAAAGAGAAAATGCCCTTGGAGGGAAAGAGAAAGAGAAAGAGAAAATGTCTGATGAGAAGAGTAGGCTTCAGTTTCATGGGTTGAGATGGAGAGGAACCAACCAGGAAAAGAATAAGAAGTAATGGGATCTGTCCAGAGCCCAGTTATTAGGCTGAAAATCTAATATTTTAATGAGCCACTCAACAGAGTTCTAGTTAGGAGTGAGAGCTAAGAAGACAAATAATGGGGCTAGTCTGAAAGTGGGGCTGATCGGGAGGTGCTAGAGGAGGAGACAGGCCTAAGAGAGAGAATCCTCATTGTGTTGTTAAAGAGATTGACCACCAATTCAAGGACTTGGCACAGAGCCTGGCATGTAGTAGTGATCCCATAAGTATTTATTGATGCATGCATGAAGGAGTACATGAGATGAACCTATTCTCTAGAAAACCACTGAAGACAGATGTAGGGGACTCTGATCATTGTCTACTAAACCTGTTTGCTAATAGAAGGACCCCAGTGCCTTGACTTTAGCACAAACATCATGGTTGGCCTAAACCATTTAGAGTAATGCTGTCCTCCTTTGTTTTGGTCAGTGAGACATAAAGGAATTCTGGAGCCCAGCCCTTCAGTCAAAAGACATGGGTTTTTTGTTTTTTTGTGTCTACTCTCTCCTTCCACCTTGGGCCATTAGTGTCAAAATATGATATCTGGGCTGGGCGTGGTGGCTCACGCCTGTAATCCCAGCACTTTGGGAGGCCAAGGCGGGCCAATCACGAGGTCAGGAGATTAAGACCATCCTGGCTAACACGGTGAAACCCCGTCTCTACTGAAAATACAAAAAATTAGCCGGGTGTGGTGGCGGGCACCTGTAGTCCCAGCTATTCGGGAAGCTGAGGCAGGAGAATGGCATGAACGCAGGAGGCGGAACTTGCAGTGAGCCGAGATCGCGCCATGCCAGTGCACTCCAGCCTGGGCGACAGAGAAAGACTCCGTCTCAAAAAAAAACTAAACTAAACATGATATCTGAAGCTGCAGCAGCCTTGTTGCAACCGCAGAGAGACAAGCAATGAACAAAAATTCAAAGTGCTGGGCATGGGAAAATGTAGAAACAGAAAGACCAAGGGTCCTCGATGGCATGGATGAGCTGCACCAGTCCTGGTACCACCTAGCTTTAGACTTCTTGTTAAGTAAATGATAAATGTGATTTTTGATTAGGCCATTGGTGAGTTAGCTGTTACTTCCAGCTGAACACATCCTAACTGATACAATGGGCAGGGCCACCGTGTTATATAATTCCTGTGGTAGTCTATGTGGAAGTACCCCAAGAGTTGTGTAGAATGGCCTCTTGTCAACTGGGGATGGCTGATAGCCTGGGAATAGGACCTTAAGGTTTTGAGGACTTTGAAAAGTGGGTTTATAAGAACGCAGAAGACAACACTTCAAGCTCCGAGGTTCCCAGGATGCCCTCCTGGGGATTTTCACCACCTCTATTCCCGGGCCCTCCCTCACCCACTCGCCACCTACAGTTTCTACAGTTCAGCCAAAGAATTAGGAAGCCAATCATCTCCCTTTGCCTTGAACCTGCAGTCTTCACTAGTGACTCTCTAGAGTCTCCATAACTTACTTTGGGGAGGTACCCCTCCCCTTCCACATGGAGAAAGGCAGGCACAGCCCGTGCAGACCATACTCCCCTTATGGCCAGCAACCTTCTCATGGCTCCTTCTGCTGGGGGATGGAGGAAGAGGTAGTCTCCAGGAGCAGGATTGGTCCTTGCATGTCCCAAGATTAGTGGCCACCCTTGCTGGCAGCCCCCCAATCTTGATTCACTCAAGATTGAGATGCTTATTAACTGCAATTCCAAGACAACAGGAAAATCCCTGTCTCTCATCCTCTTAATGCCTTGATTAGTTATGTTTTGTACCTGTGGGTACATATTCAGAGTCACACTAGCTGCATGTTCAGCTTTCTCTCCCTGCCAGATTAGAAAACTGGCAAGTTGGAGGTGCAACTATACAATATTTAATGACTATTTTAGTACTTGGGGTCCGATTTCTCTTCTGTATATATGCACCATGGGTCTAACCCCACTTTAGAAAATTACTGTCCTGCGGATCATTTTAGTCTAACTTTGGAATGGCTGTGGACTCTATGTGTATGTGTGTGTGGTGGGAAAGTACTTTTGGATTGTCTTAATTTTGTGAAGGACTAAAGTCTCCAGGGACCCTAGACCACCCCAGATGAATAATGTAGTTCCAATAGGAGAAACTGAAATCCTAACCACAAAGTAATTCTCCTGGACCTCCTGGACCTCACTTGTTCCTTTCCTGTAGCATGTAGAAAGCTACCTTGTGGGCCTGGTACGGTGGTTCATGCCTGTAATTCCAGCATTTGGGAGGCTGAGGCAGGTGGATCACTTGAGGTCAGGAGACCAGCCTGGCCAACATGGTGAAACCCCATCTCTACTAAAAAAACAAAAAAATTAGCCAGGTGTGGTGGCAGGCGCCTGTAGTCCCAGCTACTCGGGAGGCTGAGGCAGGGGGATGACTTGAACTCGGGAGGTGGAGGTTGCAGTAAGCTGAGATCGCACCACTGCACTCCAGCCTGGGCAACAGAGTAAGACTGTCTCAGAAAAAAACAAAAAAACAAAAACAAACAAACAAACAAACAAAAAACAGAAAGCTACCTTGTTGGCACAGGCCAAACTACCATTGCATCATCAGGACCCAGCACAGTGATAGGCACCCAGTAGGTCCTCAATAAATATTTAAGGAATATATCAGTGTTGACACCAAGCTCATTCAGTAGTGTCAGAATCTGTGGTTAAAATCCCCTGCTTTTCCTAGAGAGTATATTAATGAGAGCTAATAGTGTCATAGATAGAACATCCTTTGCCTAAGATACATAGAGATTAATTATTTAAGTCCATATAAAGAACTACAATCAAGTAGGGCAGGAGTTGAAAGGCATCATTAGGATATTTCAGATGGAGGTCACTGTTGATCTGGGAGAGGGGCAGTTTCAGGAGGACTATTGAGAGAGGAGATCAGATCTCTGTGGGTTGGGAGACAAATGGGGAACCAGGAGTGTAGAGAATCCAGGATAGACAAGTCTTTGAAGAAGCTTCATTGTGAAGGGAGAAAGGAAGCAGGATTTCTCAGGGCATCTGGCATTTTTCTAATGCCGTTCTCTTCCATTCCTTCCCCTACCTGGCATCTAAAACAACAGAAGTGAAGTCAGCTTAACAAAATGCACCCAGAAATATCACCCTGGGCCGGCCTCCTCACCCCACCTGACGCCCAACAGAAGGAAGACCGTGTAGCAAAACGTCATACTTTGTATGAAGATCCAAGTCTTCTGAAAGTTTCCTCTTTCTTCCCTCCAAAAAGTCCTACCTGGTCATTGCCTCAGAAACACAAGGGCAAGTATTATTTGACCTTTTGGTCCAAGAACCCCTTGATAACCTGGCGGTAGTTATGGAAGGGAAACTGCCTATAATACACAGATGCACAGAATATTATATCTATCAAACGGGGCTCAGACACAAATCCCTGACCTCAGGGCTAGGAATCACAACTCTTCAACTACTGCAAGAAAGAGGGTGCCTTAAATACACATTGTCTGGAAGATTCCTAAGAAACTCCTTCATTGCTCAAAGAAAGCCCATGGAAGGAAGCTTTATCAAATTCACAAATTTACTTGCTTCCCTTGTTAAATCCATAAGGGCTTCCTAGGGGAGAGAAAAGTTTGGGAACTGGTTCTCAATCAGGCACAGGTGTGACTAGGCCCAGCCCTACCCCATCTCACTGAAATGTGGGTGGAGATGATGGAGGATTTTGTCTGGCCCCCCAGCTCTGAACACTGTCTGCTCCACTGGCTGAAAGGAGGCTGCCAGTCTGGCAGGGAAGCCAGGAATGGGGGCTCTGGGTCTGGGGCAGCCGCATGCTTGCCAGGTAGAGACTCAGCATTAGGCAGGGGTCCTGGGACCAAGTATACTGGCACCCCCCAGGAGAAGGGAACATGAGCACACCTTCATCCCTCTAAGCTGCATCTTCACTGAGTCTTTGTACCTGCAAAGGCTGTGAGCCATGCAGTTCTGCTCTAATTCTAGCATGAGCCAGACTGAGGGTAGTCCAGGAACTCAGCTTTGTTGACCTGAAGATTATATTTTCCCCTCCAGTAGTTTTACTTCTGTCTCCTCTTCAAGCTAAAGTTTTCAGGTCCGTGGGCAGCTTTTTGGAGGCTTCTGTACAAATGTTTTTGGCAGTGAAAGCTACCCATAACATCTCGAATTAGAACTGTATATTTTTAAATCCCTAATTGGTTCAATACCAACATGGAGAGACACACAGAGACACTCTGCTAAGTGGAACCTTTACTACTGGGAATGTGGAATTTAATACATTCATCATTTAAATCATTAAATTCTCACCAAAACATGCAAAGCAGCAATAGATTCTGTTCACGAGTCACTTTTCCTGATCCTGGAACAGCCTGGCTCTGAGCCTGAATTGCTGTGACTTCACCCTTGTGCAGGAAGATGGCGTCATAAGGTGGTCTTAAAGTGCAGGTTGACCTTTGCTGAGTCCAAGCTCCAACACCCCCAGGTAGGAGTCCCTGGAAGTCACCTCCTCTCTCTGAGGCACAGTGTGATGGAAAGGACAGCATCCAGCTTGCAATACTGGATGAATTAAATCAGACACAATCCACCACGCACCCACCACAGTGCCTAGCATTTCAACAAGGGTGCTAAGTAGATGTGATTTCTCTCTAAGCTGGAAGGGGTTCTGTAGGAGTGCTGGACCACACACGAGGCTGGCTCGGGCATGCTTTTGCATTTGTGAGGCAGAGACGGCAGATGGCACAGTGCAGGGCAAGGCAGGGCAGACACGTGGTTATAGTGGGTGAGCAGCAGGCAGCTCCCCTTGCTGAATCTTGGATCTCTATGTGGTTTGTGAAGGGGTTGAGGCAGGAGGGCTCGGAGGCTAGGGCAGAATTGTAAGAGCTTTGCCTTCAGCAACTAAAGAAATGACACCTCAATTAAAAAGAACTGTCTGGAATGTAGAAAGGTCAGGAACTTTGGGGGAAAGTAGTCGAGTCATTTTGGAATTTATAGTTGAAGCAAGTGCAGCCTGGGTTGAGCAGGGGAGGTTTCTGAGTGAAGCATAACTAGGCTTGAATCCCAGCTTGACCAGTTAGCTGAGGCAGGGTGAGGGTCGGTTGCCTCATTGGAGGAGTCAGAATAATAACAGCTACCCTGGGGACTGTGATGAGATTGTGCAGACAAGGCACCTTGCTCAGAAGCACCTATCACTCTCAGGCAACAGTAGGTTAGGAATCCCTTGGGTCAGGAAAGCAGAATGCCAAACACTATGGAGAAAACACAGGCTTAACCATGGCTTTACCTAAGGGAAACTATTTCTTGAAAAAGGAAATCCTGGAGGTAACGTTTTCCTTTTGCTAATGCATGTTAGCACCAATTTAGGAAACCAATTTAGGAACGTTTGCTAATGCAAGTTAGCACCAATTTAGGAAAGCCATGTGGGAAGTTCTCTCATTACCTCAGGTATTAAAAGCCCATGTCCCACAGATGGAAGGCGGTCACACTTCTTCTTCTTTGCCACTCTCTCATCTTCCAACTTGCCCCCTACCCTGCTTCCCCATTCAACTACCATCCCACCTCCCCCCTTACCTTGTTCAGTTACGTTTATTCGGTGTCTACACTGTCTACACTCACTTGCCACTTAATCCCTCCTCAACCAATTCGCCCACTCCCCCACCCCTCTAAGGCTGCCCTTGCCAAGGTCACATAGGGACCCATAGCCTCTCCATACATATTTCTTACCTTCCCTGACCTGGGCAGCATTTCTGTTCAGTTCAGAAAACATTTATTATATACCTGCCCTGTTCAGGACACAGGAAATTCTTAAGTGACTGTCTTCCTCTTTCTTTCTTTCTTTTTTCTTTTTTTTTTTTTTTTTTGAGACGGAGTCTCACTCTGTCGCCCAGGCTGGAGTGCAGTGGTGCAATCTCGGCTCATTGCAACCTCCACCTCCTGGGGTTCAAGCGATTCTCCCGCTTCAGTCTCCAGAGTAGCTGGGATTACAGGCACCTGCCATCATGCCCGGCTCATTTCTGTATTTTTTTGTAGAGACGGGGTTTCACCGTGTTAGCTAGGCTGGTCTTAAACTCCTGACCTCAGGTGATCCGCCTGCCTCAGCCTCCCAAACTGCTGGGATTATAGGCGTGAGCCACCGCCCCAGGCCCACTTCCTTTTTCTTAAAATTCCCTTGGCTCTTGACTTTTACAGCACTTTCCTTTCTTCCTCCCGTCTCTTCTGCGGGTTCATCTTGCCCAGTCACTCTTTAAGTGGACTTCCATCTTGACTCTCTTCTCATCCCAATTAACAGACTCTTTCCAAGAAAGTTCACCATCAAATCCAGCCCAGATCTCTCTCCTCAGCTGTTGACCCTCATTTCCTGCTTCCAAGGGACATTTTCAACTGAGACCCAGGGCACCTCAGATTCCACTTGTCGGATTCCACAGGCCTGCTGGTCTCACAACACTCTCTCATGGGTTTGGTGGGTTTTAGAGTTGTTTTCCTAAGGCCTGGGAGACCCAGGGCGATCTCCTGGTCTCTGTTCCTCGCTCCCCAGCCTCCCAGCCCCCTTGCCTGCTGTCCCTGCTGTCTGGAACAGGCTTCCTCCCTCTTAAACTGGCTCCTATTTTCCATCCTCTTGGGCCTCCTTGTGGAAGGCCCCTCAAAATTAGCTGGTTGCCTTGTTAGAAATGAAGGTTTTTCAGGACCCACCTCAAACATCTTTTCAAATTTTGAGAGGGAAGGCCCTGTTTGTACATTTTTACGAAGCTCCCCAGGTAATGACAATGCCCTCTCAAGTTGAGAACAAGAGAAAAAGAAGAGGGTACATTCTAGATGAATTACAAGCACCAGTGGGCAGGATTTAACAATTGTCTGGATACAGAATGTGAGGGAGGGGGAAGAAAGACAAGCCCTCCAGAATTTGAGGCTGGGAGAATGACATACCGGTGAGTTAACTATATGAGCCCTAAAATGATTTTTTGTGGGTAAAGACATTAGATTTGGTTGTTTCACCTTCAGTTTGCCACACTAAGGAGACCTGAGTAGAAAATGAATGAAAAACATTGCCAAGGTCCTTTCTGAAATTACTTGTGTAAATTCAAAACTATCTTTTACTGTTTTCCTTCACCTAATGTTAAAACCCAAGTTGTAAACCCAAATGAAGGAATAATACAAGTGATCTTAAAGTAGACAGATCTATGTCAGTGTTGACTAGCAGAAGGGGAGAATACCTGGAATTGAATTAAAGCATGAGCTGTAAAAGAAGCTGCTTAATTAGAGCTCAAACTTATCAGCACATCTCTTTCTCTAAGTATTTTCTAAAACAATTATCCTAATTTATGTTTTTGAATTGCAAAAGGGATAGGTACCCCTGAATTCTCACCTGCCACTTGCCAAAAAAATTTAAGTCTTCTTGGAGAGTCTCTTGAAAATGGTCTCTTGTATTGGCACAGATGTTTATCTGTATTTTAAAATAAGACAACACAATGTATTGATAAAGTCTACCTCTACAGAATCAATGCCATGGTCACTGAAATGCAAGATTGGAGAAAAAGTGTGTTTCCTAATTGTTTATACTATGAAGTTAATCTATTGAAATCTGAACCCTAAAATTATAGTTCAGTCTTAACACGATCTAGCAATATAGAAAATTATAACAGAACACAAGGTTTAAAGTTACAAAAAAGAATTAGAAATAACTAGCAACTAAACCACTGATGATTAAAGAAAACTCTACAGCAAAATCTTTATAGTAAAGACCCAACACTGAGTGTTTTATGTTAACATTTGTTATTTTAAGACTTGTGCTTTTATAGATATGAAAGCATTTAAATTTGCTGTTATATTCTTTATGGCCTTAAATCAGCAAAGCCCAAGCTTCTCCATGACCAGAACCAAATGTTATTTTCTAAAGAAAAGAGCCACAGGATCAGGGAAGTGTCAAGCAATTTATCAGGAAGAAGGAGGACAAGAAGCCAAGACAAGCCTTCACTCTTTAGGGCATAGTGGGTACTTACCCCTTTATCATAAAATATAAACACTTTTTTTAATGGAAAGAACATTTCTGAATTCATGTTTTCTTCTCAGTTTAAAGAGAATTTGAAGTCCTAAATTCAAGCTTAATAACCAGAGATAGAACAGATCATTACAGCTAGCAATCAATTGCAGGGTCCTCCTTTACAGATGAGTGTGGAATGGGGCAACAGTGAGCCCAGGTCAATGGCAGAGCTAGCAGTACCTCCCTGGGGTCTCAGAGCCCTCCCCTACATGAGCTCCCCTATGTGAGGCCATCATCTGGAGCCCTCTACTTCCATGCATACTTTTTTTTTTTTTTTTT
>NW_016805765.1:222862-239075 GCF_001698545.2 Rhinopithecus bieti
GGAGAAAAGTGTGTTTCCTAATTGTTTATACTATGAAGTTAATCTATTGAAATCTGAACCCTAAAATTATAGTTCAGTCTTAACACGATCTAGCAATATAGAAAATTATAACAGAACACAAGGTTTAAAGTTACAAAAAAGAATTAGAAATAACTAGCAACTAAACCACTGATGATTAAAGAAAACTCTACAGCAAAATCTTTATAGTAAAGACCCAACACTGAGTGTTTTATGTTAACATTTGTTATTTTAAGACTTGTGCTTTTATAGATATGAAAGCATTTAAATTTGCTGTTATATTCTTTATGGCCTTAAATCAGCAAAGCCCAAGCTTCTCCATGACCAGAACCAAATGTTATTTTCTAAAGAAAAGAGCCGCAGGATCAGGGAAGTGTCAAGCAATTTATCAGGAAGAAGGAGGACAAGAAGCCAAGACAAGCCTTCACTCTTTAGGGCATAGTGGGTACTTACCCCTTTATCATAAAATATAAACACTTTTTTTAATGGAAAGAACATTTCTGAATTCATGTTTTCTTCTCAGTTTAAAGAGAATTTGAAGTCCTAAATTCAAGCTTAATAACCAGAGATAGAACAGATCATTACAGCTAGCAATCAATTGCAGGGTCCTCCTTTACAGATGAGTGTGGAATGGGGCAACAGTGAGCCCAGGTCAATGGCAGAGCTAGCAGTACCTCCCTGGGGTCTCAGAGCCCTCCCCTACATGAGCTCCCCTATGTGAGGCCATCATCTGGAGCCCTCTACTTCCATGCATACTTTTTTTTTTTTTTTGGAGACAGAGTCTCCCTCCTTTGCTCAGGCTGGAGTGCAGTGGTGATCTCGGCTCACTGCAACCTTTGCCTCCTGGATTCAAGTGATTCTTCTACCTCTGCCTCCCGAGTAGCTGGGATTACAGGCATGTACCACCACGCCCAGCTAATTTTTGTATTTTTAGTAGAGATAGGGTTTCACCATGTTGGTCAGGCTGGTCTGGAACTCCTGAGCTCAGGCAATCTGCCCACCTTGGCCTCCCAAAGTGCTAGAATTACAGGAATGAGCCACCATGCCCGGCCTCCACGCATACTTTTAAACTGAACAAAAGCAGTACTGCTCATTCTTAATGGACACCATCAGAATTAACTTTAACATGTGCCCAAATCCTGGAAATAAAATATAGATGGTAAATTTTACAATGCTCAATCAAAATTTTAATTTTTTAAAGCTAAAACACTTATCTCATGATTGAACAATTTTCATTTAGAAAAGTTCAGTTGTGGGTGTGAGTTCATGATGTCATAATGGAGATTGGGTTCAATTCAATAAAGAGATATGAAAGACCTATGTATTGGCCCCATTCTAGAGATGGTGGAGGGCGGAGAGAAATGACATGGAAATAACCTTAAGGAATGCACCATCTAGCCAGGAGACAGACATACAACCAAATATGTAAGACAGTGGGATAACTCTAGCAGAATAGTTGTGTGCTGGAACCAGTTAGCCAGAGCCCATCTCTACAGTGAGTGTGCATCTCTTCCTAACTCTGCTTTCAGCATCTTCACATTCATAGCTTGAAGGTGGCCATGGTGGGAGTACTCACACCACAGAAATCAGCAAATGCTATGCATCAGGGCTCTAGGAAGGCCAATTAGGAAACACCAGCATACTACTGGATAGAAAGCATCAGAGAGAATGTGAGTTTTGCAGAATGGAAATCTCAGTTTGACGAGAGCTTTGGGTGGAGGAGTAGGCAGTAAGAAGAAGGGAGGGATGCCAGCTAGAAGGAATATATATATAGAGGCATAGCATGCTTAGGAAGAAAAAGTAGATCAGCGGCTCTCAAACTTAAATGTCCATCAACATCACCTGCAGGGCTTGTTAAAACACAAATTGCTGGGCCCTGCCCGCCAGAGTTTCTGATTTAATAAATCTGGTAGGGACTGAAGATTTGCATTTCTAACAAGTTCTCAGGTGATACTAATGCTCCTGGTCTGGGGGCCCCACTCTAAGAACCAACAGAAGTAGATGATGCAATACTCCATGCCATGCCAAAAAAACAAAACAAAAAAACCTTGGATTTCCTTTGGTTCCTCACCTTTTAAAACGTGTTCCGGGGCCAGCAGCAACAGCTTTCCGGGAGCTTATTATAGAAGCAGATTCTCAGGCCCCCACCTCAGACCTGTTGACTCAGAATCTACAATTTTTTGTTTGTTTGTTTTTGTTTTTGAGACGGAGTCTCGCTCTGTCTGTCACCCAGGCTGGACTGCAGTGGCATTATCTCGGCTCTTATACCGCAAACTGCGCCTCCCAGTTTCACACCATTCTCCTGCCTCAGCCCCCCGAGTAGCTGGGACTGCAGGCACCCGCCACCATGCCTGGCTAATTTTTTGTATTTTAGTAGAGATGGGGGTTTCACCGTGATAGCCAGGATGGTCTCTATCTCCTGACCTCATGATCCACCCGCCCCGGCCTCCCAAAGTGCTGGGATTACAGGCGTGAGCCACTGCGCCCGGCCCAGAATCTACAGTTTAACAAGATCTCCAGGTGATCCTTATGTGTGTAAAAGTTTGATAAGCACTGCTCTATCTAACCCACTGGTTCCCAGCCCAGGCCTGCACATTAGAATCCCCTGGAGAGGCTTTTCAAAAGTACTTGTGCCCAGGTCCCACTGTAATGCGCTTGATTTAGGAATGAGCCAGGGCATGGGTTTGGTTTCAGAGCTCCCCAGGTGATTGTAATGTGCAACCAGGGCTGAGAACCACCGCTATAGGTATCACCCTCAGTTAGGAGAAGAGTTCCCCATCAGGGCACTGTTTTGAACATTCTGCGATGGAAGTTTGAAAGAGCAGCCAAAAGCTGCAAAGCCATAACTACCTGCTGAGAACAGAACTGGAGCAGGGGCAGGCAGATTACTCTTTCATGCGTCTCCCTGCTCACCTCACAAATCTCTCTTCCTTTTGCTTGCCTTTGACCTCTCATTCTTTCAGTTTCTCTTTCGCTCCCCTTAATGATATATAATATTAATTTAAAAATTGGTTATAATTATATAACTATATAGCTAATTATATAACTATATATTAATTATACAGTAGTTAATATAAAACACTTTCCACAGGAGCATATCATTTTAGTATGTAAAACACTGAAATGTATATAGACGACCCTTGAACAACATGTCCACTTCTAGGCAGATTTTCTTCTGCCTCTGCCACCCCGAGACAGCAAGGCCAACCCCTTCTCTTCCTCCTCCTCCTCAGCCTACTCATCATGAAGATGACGAGGATGAAGGCCTGCCTTTATGATGATCCATTTCCACTTAATGAACAATAAATATATTTTCTCTTCCTTATGATTTTCTTAATAACATTTCATTTTCTTTAGCTTACTTTATTGTAAGAATATAGTATCTAATACATATAACATACATCATATGTGTTCATCAACTGTTTCTGGTATCAGGCTTCAGGTCAACAGTAAAGTTTTGGGAGAGTCAAAGCTTAAACCCGAATTTTCAACTGCGTGGGAGTAGGTGTCTCTAACCCACACATTGTTCAAGGGTCAACTGTATTTAATTTTAACATATGGAATCTTATTACATAATATGAAAAGGAGGATAGCTTAAAAGTCCTTGTATTCTGAAAGCTATGTGGCTTTGATATGCCATTTTAATAACAAGTAAATTGAATGTTTTGGATTTGTCTCCAAAACAAAACCAATACAACTACTAATTGAGATGCTTTGTATTTGCATATGGCCCTTGACAGACCTGCCCCCACCATCCCCAGACACACACCTCAGAATTGGACCCTAATCGAAGTTCTCACCCTATTTTAGGGCACATGTCTATGCAGTGTGTACTATGACAGCACACTTAGTGCAGTTAGATTATGTAGTCTTCTGGGACAGTTTGGCCATTCCAAGGGGCTTTGCCATACAGTAAAAGCCATTAGCACTGAACTTCAAAGACATTAGGCTAAGTGAAAGAAGCCAGACACAAAAGACTACCTATTGTATGATTCCATTTGTATAAAATGCCCAGAAAAGGCATATCTATAGAGACAGAAGGTAAATTAGTGGTTACCTGGGGTGGGAGAGAGAAATAACTGCAAATGGACACTTCGGGGTTTTGGTGGGGGGAGGGGATAAAAACGTTCTAAAATTAGATTATTCCTATTGTGGCACAATTCTATAAATATATTCAAAAACTGTCTAATTGTACTGGTAAAATAAATGCATTCATTGATATGTAAATTATACCTCAATAAAGCTACTTAAAAATAGCAAATAACCAAAAAATCAGCACTAAATATTTCTCCACCTCACAATAAGTTATTTCACCCTTGTCCTTTTCTAGTAATATCCGATGAAGAGGAAGAAGCAAAATGGTTTTAAGGCAGACTCACTTATTTAAGAGAAGTATATATTCCCATTGCTGGTCGTTTGATACCATTTCATTTTTATTTGCTTTCAAGTACGCTGAGTCTGGCAAGGCAAGGAAAGGAGGGAGAAGGGGTAAAAGGAGGAAAGTTGGAAAAGAAATAAAAGCTATCGAACCTTTTTTTTTTTTTTGAGACGGAGTTTCGCTCTTGAACCTGGGAGGCGCATGTGTTTAAAAACAGCTGCCTGGGGAAGCGGCCCGACGCAGGGGAAGGCAGCGCTGCCGGAAAGGGTTAACCCCGCGGGCGCCGACATCTGGCAGGAGCGAGGGCGTTGGCAGAGCCCGGTCCGCCCGTACCAGTCTGTACAGGGGAGCTGTCCCGCCTGCTGATTTATCATTCCCTAATGTCACGGGGATGGGATGTTGAAATTGTGGCTAGAATGTGAAATACGAAAAACACGAAGATTATGATTTAGCGTCTGGGGAAGATCAGCGTTAGCCTGCAGAACAGCTTGTAAACGGGAGGCATCCTTGGCCCTCGCCTGTGGTTTTTGACTCCAACACTCAAGCTGGAGATCTGGGCGGGCAGAGTGTTCTTGGGTTAGAGCAGACAGAGGCAAAAGTGGAATTAATAAGAGCAAAACCACTTCTGTGATGCTATGGAGTAGTGCGGGTGAGCGCCAGGAGGACCAAAGTAAATTTTAATTAAACAGAGACCTGATGTTGAAGGATAAATAAAACAACGTGGGGTGTAAACAGCTTAAATCAGGGATTCAAATGACACCTGCGGGTGTCTAGACATGAGGTGCATCCTGATAATTTATAGTCTCGGAGAAGATGCAGATGAGTAGGATAATATCCGCAAATTTTGCTCCTTAAAAGAAATAATAGCTTGAATTTTAAGGAGGTACTAAATAAGGGAACTAAGTGGGAGAATGATTTTAACAGCTTTCCGTGGAGGAAAAGGTGAGTTAGCAAGAGAAACACAAAACTACATGTGTGTAAATCTTACATCAAAAAAAGTAAAAGATCAATGCTTCGTGTGATTTCTTTCTTCCCTCTTAGGATTTACATAGTGTGTTGAAGTTTTTCTTTCCTTGTCTTTTTTTTGCATTTCCACCTTTCAGCATGCCTCGATTTACAGGGAAAAATGCAGTTTCCACATTGTTTGTTGGTTATCAAAATAAGCGTTGACAACCATTCCCTCAATGCTTACGGTTTGTTTTAATTACTTCCTGTCATACCAAATGCATCTACCATATGGATTTTAAGAATTGGCCTTAAGACATGGGCGTGCTGCATTGAAAGTTAAATAGGACAGCTTGACTACTGAATCTTGAGGTGCATTCATTTGTTCATGTATTCATTCAGCCAGAAAAACTACTGCCCCAGGCACTGTATAGAAATGAACAAGCCTGCCTGCCTTCACAAAGCACGCTACCTGCTCAATGGGATGATATGAAAACTCTGTGTGTGTGTGCGTGTGTGTGTGTGTGTGTGTGTGTGTGTGTGTGTGTGTGGCTGGTAACCAGCTAGAGTACTGAGTCCATTTTGCAACAATAGGCGGAAATATATATAAAGGAGCTATTTTTCTGTCCAGCAATATCGGGCAATGGAACTTTGCCAGAAGTCAGTACTTCAGATAACTGAGGATAATCATTCTTAAGAACCAATTTAAAAATTGTAAAAGAATGTTTGCTGGGAATCACTCTAAAATATAGCACTTACTCCTCTGCCTTCCTTTCATTTGGTTATGATGACCCTTGACTACAGTTGCTTTGATACAGGGAGTCAGGCCTGGGAGGTTTTTGTTTACTTGTGTGTTTATTGTATGTCACAGTTTCATCTTTATTGCTGCGTGATTTGGGGCCATTAACCCGCTAATTGTGCTTCTTCATCTGTAAAAGGAGGGGGTGGACTTCACTAGAAGTTCTTTAAAGGCCTCTTCTAGTTTTGATGTTTGTTGCTTACGTTGTGCCATCAGTAAAGTCCCAGTACTTACGCCGTGGCCCTGGGACCCTTGTTAGGATCAAGGCTGCACTTGTTAGAATTGTGTCCAACGTACCCGTAAACATGTTCTGAGGGAGGCTATGTGAAGCTCTTGGAGGTTTCCAGGTCACGAACTTGACAGGCTTTGTGAACTTGTTAGGATGCTCACAGGCTTCTTTTTGCTTTCAGTCATAGTCTGGAAAATTGAGGTCACTTTAAACCTTATCTCTAGATAAACAGAGTACAACTACGCATATACACCTTCCAATTGTGCTATTCCGAGGCAGAGGGAAATGTTTCCTACTGTGCATCTCTAAATTTCCAGAACAGTGGCACAAAATTCATTCCACTTTTCTGTGCATTAATTTAAGTTAGCTTCTGCTATCAAGGAATTCAGCAAATATTTACTAAGTAGGCACTGTCTCTGCTCCAGCCCTGGGAGAGTTGCTGAAAATAGAGAGATGAAAAGCCTGGTCCCTAACAGGGTGAAGTTCCCTGGTATATGCAGCTCACTGGCATAATGTCAGGACACGGCCCTGCATGGCTCGCTGGTCTCACCACACTCTCTCATGGGTTTGTAATTCAGATGCATTTGTATGTTTTGCCCCAGATAAAGACCTAAAAAGTGCAAGTGAAATCCCACTGTTCTATTAAAATAGAAAACATGTTTGATGTTGCCTATATTTATGCCTTCTCCAGATATTTGATAATTAAAGGGTTATTATTTGCTATTATAACAATATGATATAATACATGATTATTGTGGAAATCTTGGAAAATACAGAAAACTTGAAAAAAGGGAATAAAAATCTGCATGAGTTGCCCCATTTAGAGGCAACTACTGGCAACATTCTGGCCTATTTCCTTCAGGTCTGTATTCTTACTAACTGAGACTTTGCCAGGCACTGTGCTAGTGACACTGCAATGAATGACTGCATCCTCCTCTCAAGCTTAGAGACCTTGTATTAAGTGTGATGACTTAATGTACCTGGAAGTACAAAAAGTAAGCAGGAGGGACTTGACCTTAGGGCACTTCCAAGGACTCTGGGTTTAGGAAAGTGTTTCCAGAGGGAGAGACATTTAAGTTGAGACCTAAAGAATCAAGAGAAATTGTCCAGGAGATGGGAAGGGTGACAATGGGGGGAAGGTGTGAGTGAAACATGGCTTTGGGGTGACTGGAGGGCAGAGGGCAGGGTCCTCCAGGAGGAGGAGTGATAAGAGATGGTGCTGCAGAGGTAAGCCAGGCCCCAGGCAGGGAGCTTATCAACCCAGTTATTAATATTCTGTAGCAACAACTTTGGGTCCTGAGTCTTTCTGGTTTTATTTCATTTTAGATTCTGCACGTCATACCATAGCATAAGCTTGTGTCATATTAATATAAATGATTTTAATGGATATATAATATTCCCCCAATGGATGAGGCATCATTGACTTAACTGTGCCCCTTTTGTTGAAGATAAATCTACCAAAAATTTAAAACAAAAAAAAGAGCCTTTTTTTTTCTTCTTGCTTCACATTCCACTCCGCTTGTAGTTCTCCACGGTCTCCAGGTAATGGTAAAACTGGAATACTCTAAGCAAGATAGATACATTCATGCTCTTTTACCCCAAATCAGAATTTGGACCATCAACCAGATGCCACTGCCTCATGACTCCTGGCAGCAGCTGTTAAATTCCCTTCCAGAAGTAGAATCAACACAGCGTTCATTTCTTCCTCTAAGCAGCCCACTCCTGCATCCAAAGAAAGATCAATGCACAGAACCAGTTTCTAGGTAGTACCAAGTCCCCTCTTCCTTCCTCTACTGGTCTCCCCTACTCCCCTACTCTAAAAAAAAACTAGGATCAGAATCAGTTGACAAAATACAGCCTTTTATTAAATAAAACACTTTGGAAGAAAGAATCATTGCAGACAAAAATCGTGTATGATGAAACACACTCTTTGATCCCTCTTAACCCAGGAAAGTTACGAGCACTCATTCATACCTTCATTCATTCATTTATTCAACAAGTACTTACTTGGTGTTAGGCCACCCTCTGAGTACACAGTAAGGGCCAAAACCAACCTGGCCGCTGCCTTGCAGACCCTGCAGCTGAGAAAAGAGTCTGACATTCCACAAATAAACATATCGGCAAGCATTTTATGACCTATGGTAGTAGGTGGTGCTATGAAGGTAAATAGATGTGAAGGGAAAAGCATAGCAAATCTAAGGAATTGGAAGGAGGCTGTGGGTGTGCACAATGAGAGAGTGGGAGAATGTTGTCAAATGAGCAAAGGAAGTTTTCTCATTTTTTTTCCTCTTTCTCCTTAACATAGCCATAGAATGTCTTGTGGGAGATGGAGTATTTCTGCCCATTTGGAAACCAAAAGGTTCATCTTCAGATTGGGTGGGCTTGGCAGTGGGGCAGGGGAACACTTCATGTCACCTTCGATTCCTTCAGCCTCCTATTTCCTTTGGTCTTTGAGGCCCTGAGGGTCAGTAACCTGGTCTCGGGAAAATTAAAATACTAAAAGCACACATGAATGAAGAAGTTCTGTTTATGTAGGTGCCATTTATGTACAGCTCATTGATTTCCCTTCGGTTGGTTGTTCTATCTTGTGAAGATAGAATGTTATTGTTAGCACAGTTGTTAATATTAATGTTATATTTGTATTAGTTTGTTCTCATGCTGCTATAAGGACAGGCCTGAGACAAACCCAGGTAATTTATAAAGAAAAGAGGTTTAATTGACTCACAGTTCTGCATGGCTAGAGAGGCCTCAGGAGACTTTCAGTCGTGGCAGAATGCATCTCTTCATAGGGCAGCAGAAGAGGGAAGAAGGCACCTCTTCACAGGACAGCAAGAGAGAGAATGAGAGCCGAGTGAAGGGGGAAGCCCCTTATAAAACCATTGGATCTCATGAGAACTCGGTTACTATCATGAGAACAGCATCAGGGAAACTGCCCCCATGATTCAATTACCTCCTACGGGGTCCCTCCCATGACATGTGGGGATTATGGGATTATAATTCAAGATGAGATTTGGATGGGGACACAAAGCTAAATCATATCAATATCCAACGCCCGCAGATTCTCAGAGAAGTAAGATTACCTTTAGACTATATTATTGATGTACTCTGCCTAACCAAATCAGTTGGAACTCTTGGTTACAAGTGACAGAAAACCCAACTCAAGTTGGATTAAGAAAAGAAGGAATTTGCTGGCTCATGTGACTGGGCTAGGGCTAAGTGTCAGGCGCAACTTAATGTGGGGGTGAAATGATATTATTAGTACTCAGCACAGCTCTGTTCTTCCCATGTGTTGACTTTGTTCTCAGACAGTATCTCCCCTCGGGGTCAGAAGGCAGCTGCTGCAGCTCAGCTTTAAATCCCGTAGTGAAAAGGGAGCTGAAGACAACCAGTGCCCACCCCGGGAGCTGGGAGGTGAGGGGTGGAGGGAAATCCAGCCAGTGCATATGGCTGAGGGCGATGGAGGCATGGGCCCTGCACAAAATGTAAGATATTGAACTTTTCTTTTTTAGAAGACAGGTAAATCCATCTAAGAGTCCTGCCCCCTAAAAAAAATAACTATACCTCAAACCTAACTTTTGGTAGGACCCGTTTATGTTACTTGATAGAATAGAAACTCAGAGAATGGGGCTTTGTTACTTTCTCAGGAAGCTGAGTTACAAGTTGAAAGCGGGCATCCTCCTTTGATTTTGTACCATTTATTTTCAACCTAACAGAATTTCCTTGAAATGTTCCGATATTTGCTGGGTCCCTTACCCAGCTACCAGTACCAATCCAGACCTACCCTATTTTTATGTATCTTCTATCATTTCTTTTAGACTGGGAGGAAGGGCCATGTCGCCCTAAAAACTGAATCTACCATGTTTCTCACTTATTCAACTTTGAAACACAGCTTGTCTTCCTGTTTGCAGTTGTGAGGGAGGGAGAAATGTAACATTTTTTTGCAAAATGTTTCAAATACTGGAGACTCAGTAACATCCCATTTCTGGCAACTCCTAGGGGAAAGGAGGAAGCAGTAATGAGCAAAACTCTCCTGGGGAAAAGAGCACAAGAGATGAAGTGTGAGTGGTTACTCCTCCATGATGCAGGGTCCAAGCAAGTCAGGGCTTCTGAGGGAGGCTGCTGCCAAGGGCTCTGACTTGCCTGCCCCGTGGGCCAAGGCTTGCCTTAGCCACAATAGTTTACTATGCCCAGACAAAAAAGGAAATTCATGAACAGAGAGCATGTCAAGTGCATGGCCACTGCCAAGAATAAGAGCCAGAATCTCCCGGTCGGGCTTCTCCTTGGCCTTTCCACTTTCGCGAGGGTGGAGCTGGGCCAGGTGAACCAACCCAAGCACCTCTGTGTACAAGCCTGTGGCTTGCTTGGGAAAGTGAGTGCTTGCAAGGGCTGCTTATGGCTCCTCAGTCTGAATGAGGATGCCCGTTGTCACAGAGCTGTGTGTATGCTGTGAGTCTGCCCATCCAGGTGTGCAGGCAGAAGATACGTATGCCTTCCTTGGAGGGTATGGAGGCTGGACATGGCTTTCTCCAGACTGTTTTACCTTATTTTTTCTTGTGATGCCCGTCCAGCCAGTCTGCATAGCATCTGCCCTTTCAGGTCAAGAGGCTTGCTGGGGAAGATACTAAGGGCCCACATAACGAGGATGGAGCCACACAGTGTAACTCAGAGCTTAAGGACAGTCAGCACCCCTGGGCTTAGACTAGATAGAACCCATTTACGTGATATGACGGAAGAGAAACTCATAGAATAGAAAGTCTTTGCTACTTTCTCAGGAAGTTGAGCATCTTCCTTTCCTTTCGTGCCAAATTCAACTTAATTTATGAATTTGGCTGAGCCTGACCCCTTACCATACCTTGCCCACTTTCAGGCAGACCATGCACCAACATGGGGAGGCAGGCACTGGAATACAGAAATGTTTGCTGAGGCCGTTTGATGTGCAGGAACATCCAAAGGATAAGCTTGGGGCCCTGATTCCTTTACTAGCTAGGTGGGTGGCATTGGGTGACTTTCTTCCCCTCTATGGGCCACATTTTCTTCAAGAGTAAAATAGGTAATAGTCAACATGATTTTCATGGCCTTGTATAATTCTGACCCACTAAGATAGGACAGTGCATAAAAACTCACAGTCACCTAAATCACCGTTCTAAGAGGAAACGGGAAAATGTGGCACCATTGGAAGTTCTCTTTCTCTCCCTAGGGCCATTGCACAATGCTAGAAGTGATGTCTGTGTCTCCCATGATACAGTGAGCACCTCCCTGATGGGGCTGGGCATGGCATGGGGCTGCACATCAGCATGGAGGCCTGGGCTCCCTTTGTACTGGCAAAACACCTGAGGTTCGCTTGGATTCAGGGACCATCCCTAACCTGTCACCATGTGGGAGGTAACACATGGAAGACACAGAGATATAGAAAATACAGTCTCCAGCCTCAGGGTTTCTAGCTAATCTCAGCTTCTAGTTACTCAATGCTTCTCCTTTTTATTGTTTACTTCTAAGGTTTGCACATGCTGTGGCCTCAGCCTGAAATGCTCTCTTTGTTGCCCTGTTACTGGGACTGCTGTGTACAGCTGTGCACGTTTCATGCCGCATAATTCTAGATCTATGTACATAAATATATATGATGCCCTCAGAGATGTGCAGTGTAACTTATACAACTGCACAGCATGGCTCCAACTGCCATCTCCACCCCATTTCCCCTATCTGGGTGTAGCTCATACTCATCTCAGTTTTCAGCTTAGTCATTACCTTTCCTTCCCTTCTGACCATCTTCCTTTCTTCCTTCTCCCCCTCTCTTTCTTCCTGTCTCTCACATTTATTGACCACCTACTTTGTGTCAGGACCTGTGCTAGAAGCTGGGTATACAACTGTAACAAAAGAGAGTCCCTGCTCTTCTGAAACATGTATATTGTTCTTCCTCCAGGAAGCCTTCCCTGACTGCACCATAATTATATCAGGTGCCTGCTGACTGACCAATGAACAGCTCTCACCTGGGGACCTTGTGCCCTAGAATATTGTGTCTCTGGTCTGAAGGAAGTCTGAGGGTAGGAGTGGCTGGGGGAGACTGAGCTGGAACTCCATTCCTTCCAGTTTCCTGTCCTTAGGAGTGCCCTGGGGCATTTATGAAGCTCATTAGTAAAGTAGCAATTAATGTGGGGCCCAGAGCGTGGCTTCTTCCTGCCAGGGAGGCCACAAACTTCCAGAACATCCCAGGGAGGAATGGGGCACCACCCAGGCCTGCCTCCTGGGGCTGCAAAACAATCCCTAATGAGTCCTCTCCAGGGGAGTGTGAAGTCACCTGCAAGGAGGCAGCTGAGCCGAAGGTGTTCTCCAGGAGGCTTAAAATAGCCGGGCTCCCTCCACAAATGCCTTCCCAACACTGTTTAGGATGGCAAATGCCAGGAAACTAATGAATCTGAGCTTAGTGAATTAATTGTTGATGAAATAATGTGAATAGTGTGCTTCCTGTTCATCAGTCTCTACAGAAATTAATTAGCCCCACTTGGCAGCAAACAGGATCAAATTTTCAACTTAATTTATGAATTTGGCCAAACTGTCTATGGGAAGTCTTGCCTGGAGGACCTTCCGTGGCTGCTTCATGTCCCAACAGGCCTTGCCTTTCATAGAAGACATGATTGCTTTAAGAGAGTCCCAACCAGAGAGAGAAGAGGATGGTGGAGGAGGGAAGAGGGGAAGGTACGACTGAACAGAGGCTTTGATTGTGAGGCTCCAGCCCGACCCACGCTTCCTCCTGCCTTCCTGCCTCAACCCTCCCCGGTGGACCCCTCACCAGATGAAGGTCTGTTAGCTGAGCTGGGGGATGATGACTCAGAGCAACCTGGCTGACTTTCAGGCAAGGCCTGAGTTTGGTTTTAATTATGCTGTGCTATGTGCATGAACTAAAATTGCGGGATGATGTGAAAAAGAAATAATGTGTATTTTTTGGACTATTTTAAAAAATTGAGTTTGGGGTGGGGAGCATCTTCTTGGGTCTGGAGAGAATAATGTGAGGAATCGGCTCCTATGGGGCATGAATTAGAGCCTTGATCCTATATGCCCCTGAGTGGAACCCAGAAGAGCTGCTGGCTCTCGCGAGTGAGCAGTCAGCCTTTGTCATCATGCAGGTCAGGCTCTCTGATTGCAGCTAGTGTGTCCAGGAATCCCAATCAGACATCCCTGCTGGGCAGTCAAGAATTCTATGTAGGCCGGGTGCAGTGGCTCACACCTGTAATCCCAGCACTTTGGGAGGCTGAGGTGGGTGGATCACCGGAGGTCAGGGGATCAAGACCAGCCTGGCCAACATGGTGAAACCCCGTCTCTACTAAAAATACAAAAATTAGCCAGGCATGGTGGCAGGCACCTGTAATCCCAGCTGCTCAGCAGGGGCTGAGGCAGGAGAATCACTTGAACCCAAGAGGCAGAGGTTGCAGTGAACTGAGATCACGCCATTGCACTCCAGCCTGGGGGACAAGAGCAAGACTTCGTCTCAAAAAAAAAAAAAAAAAGAATCCTATGTGAACCACCACTAAGCAGTGACTCCAACCTCTCCAGTCTTGGAAACACGTGACAGAGTGTGAATGCCTGTCTGTGTGGTGTGGTGTACATGCTTTTTTTTTTTTTTAAAGATGGGATCTCACTCTGTCCCCCAGGCTGGAATGCACTGGCATAATTACGGCTCATTACAGCCTCAACCTCCCAAGCTGAAGCAATCCTCTCACCTCAGCCTCCTGAAAAACTGGGACCACAGGGATGTGCCACCATGCCCTGCTATTTTTCAATTTTTTTGTAGAGACAAGGTCTTGCTATATTTTCCAGGCTGGTCTTGAACTCCTGAGCTCAAGCAGTTCTCCCACCTTGGCGTCCCAACATGCTGAAGTTACAGGCATAAGCCACTCCACCCAGCCAGCACATGCTTTTTTATGTTCCAAAAACACTGGTTTTATCATGGAAAGCCTGTGAACCACTAAGTGAAAATAGGAGGGAAAGAAATAATGGAATGTGTTCTAATCTAACCAAAAGTTCTCACCAGCCTCAAGCGTCAGGAAAGGACTAGAGCCCCTGTGTTCCTACTACTTAGAATCATTTCCACTACTTAGAATTATTCAGTAATTCAACCATTCATTAAGCCTTGAGGATACAGCGGGGAATGTGCCCATGAAGTTTAGAGTTATTATGAACACAGATATAAGCTTTCAGTTCACGTTTCCTATTCTATTAAAACTTAGGCACACGTACTCCCAATTCTAAAATGTTTTAAAGATAACACCCCCACAAAATCAATAAGTACTAGATAATGGGATATATTGGAAAGATAACAGGCTGTAGGGATAGGCTGGCTCTTCTCCTTACTAGCTATGTGACCTTGGACAATTTATTCACCCTGTTCTTTAGCAAAATGTTTTTTTTTTTTTTTTTTTTTTTTTTTTTTTTTTTTTTTTTTTAACAGAGTCTCGCTCTGTTCCCCAGGCTGGAGGGAAGTGGTGCAATCTCAGCTCACTGCAAGCTCTGCCTCCCAGGTTCACGCCATTCTCCTGCTTCAGCCTCCCGAGTAGCTGGGACTACAGGCGCCCACCACTACTCCCAGCTAATTTTTTTTGTGTTTTTAGTAGAGATGGGGTTTCACTGTGCTAGCTAGGATGATCTCGATCTCCTGACCTTGTGATCTGCCCGCCTCGGCTTCCCAAAGTGCTGGGATTACAGGCATGAGCCACTGCGCCAGGCTTACAAAATGTTCTTAATACCACTTAACTGTAAAGTCACGAGAATTAAACAGGATCCTAACTGAAACTGACTGTTTTCTTAGACCAAGGTTACTATAGTTTTCCTGCAAAGGGTCACAGAGCAAATATGTTATACTTGGTAGGCCTGTTGCAACTATTCAACTTCACTGTTACAGCATAAAAGCAGCCATAATACATATACACCATGGAATATTATGCAGCCATTAAAAAGAATGAGATCATGTCCTTTGCAGGGACATGGATGGAGCTGGAGGTCATTATCCTTAGCAAACTAATGCAGGAACAGAAAACCATGTAGTAGCATGTTCTCGCTTATAAGTGAGAGCTAAATGATAAGAACACAAGGACACATAGAGGGGAACAAGACACACTGGGGCCTATTAGAGGGTGGAGGGTGGGAGGAGGCAGAGGATCAGGAAATATAACTAATGGGAACTAGGTTTAATACTTGGGTGATGGGCCGGGTACAGTGGCTCAAGCCTGTAATCCCAGCACTTTGGGAGGCCAAGGCAGGCGGATCATGAGATCAGGAGATGGAGACCATCCTGGCTAACACGGTGAAACCCCATCTCTACTAAAAATACAAAAAAATTAACCGGGCGTGGTGGCAGGCGCCTGTAGTCCCAGCTACTCAGGAGGCTGAGGCAGGAGAATGGCGTGAACCCAGGAGGCACAGCTTGCAATGAGCCGAGATCGCGCCACTGCACTCCAGCCTGGGCGACAGAGCAAGACTCCGTCTCAAAAAAAAAAAAAAAAAAAAAAAAAAAAAAAACCTGGGTGATGAAATAACTGTACAACATACCTCCATGACACAAGTTTACCTATGTAACAAACCTGCACATGAACCCCTGAACTTAAAAGTTAAAAAAGGCCGGGCGCGGTGGCTCAAGCCTGTAATCCCAGCACTTTGGGAGGCCGAGACGGGCGGATCACGAGGTCAGGAGATCGAGACCATCCTGGCTAACACTGTGAAACCCCGTCTCTACTAAAAAATACAAAAAACTAGCCGGGCGAGGTGGCAGGCGCCTGTAGTCCCAGCTACTTGGGAGGCTGAGGCAGGAGAATGGCGTAAACCCGGGAGGCGGAGCTTGCAGTGAGCTGAGATC